>NC_057804.1:469704775-469715813 GCF_018294505.1 Triticum aestivum
GACACGACACTACCCCGACATCGACACGACACCCCGACCCCCCGACCACGAAACAGCACCCCGACCCCGACACGGCACCCCGACACCGACAGGACACCCCAACCACCGACACCTCCCGAAAAGGTGTTCTTTGGCCTTCCAGAGGCCGACGGGGTCATATATTTGTGAATTATTAGTTAGGTCATATATTTTTATGTTGTACTTGATGATGATACACTTAAGTGATACACATATTATTATTCATGTCGGTCTTTTTTTATGCTGTACTAATTTCATTTACTGTTTGTCATGGCAGGTGTTGAAAGATGGTGGGCGCTGGTCGGGAGCGTGGTCTGAGGTCTTCCATTCCAGACGCACCTCTCCGCCGAGCGTTGCTGGACAGTATGGCCACACCATCGGGCCCTTCTTCGTCGACTGCGGTGCCCAGCAGGGGACGAGGTAGGAAGAGAGGAGGTGGGGCACGTGGTCGTGGGAGAGGAGGTAGGGTGACTGCTACGGCGCCTTCCTCGCCGCCACCCCCAGCTGTTTCACCCGAGCACGTGACTGCTAGGGTGGACTCATCCGAGGAGGAGGCTACACGGACTCCAGTCCACGAGCCTCCGGTCCACAGGTCTTGGGCCCACGAGCCTCGGGTCGACTGGCCTTCGGCCCACGAGAGTTCGGCCCACGTGACCCCGGAGGAGCACACGTCCGGATGGGGTACCTGGCCGGATCAGCCCGAGGAGCCGAGTGGCCATGCTGATGATGGCGGGGAGCCGACTGATCTTGAGGAGGAGGGGGGCACCATCTACCAGCGTGCTGCTACACGGCTCCCGTCCGTGCCGGTGACCCGCGAGCAGAGGTGGTTGATTTTCCCTGATGGGGAGAGGTACGTAAGTGCATTTAATATTTTTGTACCTTGTGCATTCATGTTTTTTCAAATAACTAATGCGTTGGCCTTGTCATGCTGCAGGGGTTGGGACCACCATCATAGTGTCCGCCGGCCCAACTCCGTCCTTGGAGTTCTTTGCCGGCAAAACTTCCCGGGGTTTGTCACGTTGCCTGGTGAGGGTCGGCTTCTAGAGCTTGGATTGAGCTGGGAGCACTACATGGATGCCCCGGCCCCGCCGGATGAGATTATCGACGGTGTCGTGTGCAACACGAGGGCAGACATGGTGATCAGAAAGTTCTGGGTAATTTCTCCTTTACACATTTAAAAATCTTCAACTAGCTAGTTATTAATTGTACTAATCAATATTGTCTCATTTGATTGCGGACATTCTACAGGTGTGACGAGGGATACGAGGAGGACGCGGCACATGTTATCGAGAACGTCTGCAAGCACCTACTCGAGAACTTACGGCACGAGGCTCGGGTGCAGGCTGTTCGAGACTACTACGCCTTGCGTGGTATCAAGAAGACCAAGCCGGCGTGCCGCGATAAGTTCCTGAGTAAGGAGCAGTACATGAAGGTAATTCTTAAGGCCTTCTCTACTTAAGTTCCTTCATTTAGTAATTCTTAGCCGTAGCGCTCAAGTTTCTATTTGCTAACTTAGGCGCCTCCGAGATGGTGTGCGGATCGGATGGATTGTTGGGAGGTGTTGGTCGATGAGTGGTGCTCAAAACAATGGCTAGCCCTCCACAACGAGGCCAAGGACAAACGCGCCCAAATGGAAGGTGTGCCAGACCATCAAGGCAGCTCCAACTTATATCAGTTCAGGCGCAACTGGATATGTGGTTTGCTTCATGATTCATGCAATTCATTCATCATGCTAGCTTGAGACCTTTAATTACTAATTTTCATTGTTTCTCTCTTTCAGGAACGCTACAATAAGGCGGATAAGGTGCCAGAGGTGTACGACCTGTATGCCATGGCCCACACTGCCTCTTTCAAGAAAGTCAAGGCTTTCTCTCAGTCTGACCTCGATGATGCAAACAACTTCACCAACATCTCCTCCCACAACAAGCTCGTGAGATATAGAGATGAGGGGAAGGCGAGGAAAGGGGAGGACTTTAACCCGAGCCAGGGTCCCATTGATCCAGAGCTGTTGATGATATCTGGTGGCGGGAGGTCCCATGGCTCCATAGCCATTGGAGATGGACTTATCCGTTGTCCTAGCACTCTCCCGAAGATCAAGGCGCGCCAGTCGAGCTCCGCTCCTGAGATAAGGCCTCGTGAACGGCCAGTGCAACTCGCCATCAAGGTTAGTGATACGTACTCAGTTATCTTTCTCCATTACATTGTGTGCGCTTCCATCAATGATTACAAATGGTCATGTGAGTGGTGTTGCAGGCTGCTATATAGAGTGAGAGAGATAGAACGGAGAAACTTCTGGCGGAGGCGGCGGAGAGGCAGCGGGAGTTGGAGGAGAGGACGACAAAGATGATGGAGGAGGAGAGGGCACGAAATGACATGCAGGCAAGGGCCATGTACGAGCTCCTTGTGGTAAGTTTCTTCTGCAGATTAGCCAAAACATTCATGTAGTGTTTGTCTCATTACTAACTAGTATGACTGAGTCGGCCAAACCAAATGTGCAGTCTGTGTGCGAGAAGACAGGTCAGACCGCTCCGCCGATGCCAGTGATTGCTCCTGGGACCACGGTGAGTTTTATTTGAATGGACATTACTTGCTAGTCTTAACATTTGAGTGTCATCATGCTAACAAGACATTGGAAATGATCTTTAGTGCAGCGTAACTCCAGACAAGCATCGCACGATCCTTCTCCAGCTACCGACACGAGCCACCCCGCTCCTACACCTCCTGGATCTTGGTAAGTTTATCTAGTGTTTTGCTTAACACATGCATAAAGACCTAGACTTAGCTTTATTTCCTCCAATGCTTACCATAATGACCTAGACTTAGCTTCTTCTCCTCCAAAATGACTTAATAAGCTTACTGACCTCCAAAACCATCCATTTTACCTAAGTTAGCTCTAAAACAATCTGTACTTAGCATACTTATGTAAAAAATTGCATAATTAGCTTAGTTAGCTCATAGACGATCCATTTTACCTAAGTTAGCTCTAAAATGACCCATTTTACCTAGGTTAGCTTATAAATGATCCAGTTCATCCAAGTTAGCTCAAAAATGACCCATTTTACCTAAATTAGCTCCTAAATGATCCATTTTACCTACGTTAGCTTTAAAATGACCCATTTCAACTAGGTTAACTCCAAAATGACCCATCTTACCTAGGTTATCTCATAAACGATCCATTTCAACTAATTTAGCTCATAAACGATCCATTTCACCAAGTTAGCTAAAAAACGATCCATTTCACCTAAATTCGCTCTTAAATGATCCATTTCACCTAAGTTAGCTCAAAAAGATCCATTTCAACTAAATTAGCTCATAAATGATCCATTTCACCTAAGTTAGCTCAAAAACGATCCATTTCAACTAAGTTAGCTCATAAATGATCCATTTCACCTAAGTTAGCTAAAAAACGATCCATTTCACCTTAGTTACCTCAAAAACGATCCATTTGACCTTAGTTAGCTCATAAACGACCCATTTCAACTAAGTTAGCTCATAAATGATCCATTTCACCTTAGCTAGCTCATAAACGACCCATTTCAACTTAGTTAGCTCATATATGATCCATTTCACGTAAGTTAGCTCATAAATGATATACTCTTCTTGTTCTAGTCTTCTTCTTGTTCTACTCTTCTTGTTCTAGTCTTCTTCTTGTTCTACTCTTCTTCTTGTTCTACTCTTCTTGTTCGAACTTTATTATTTTTCATTTTGCAGATTTCATTCACTTGACGAAAGCTTGCATAGATGGAGTGCTCCTTATCCCTTTCTCTGTTTCTTTTGTATCGTTGAACTATGCATGTATCGTTGGATGAAACTGTTGTAATATATATGGTTGGATGCCTCTATGTTGAACTTGTTATGTATGATGGAACTATGCATGTAATATATATGGTTGGATGATGAAGTTATGTGTTGGATATCTTATATGTTTGCTCTGTAATGGCCTTTTGAAATATATCTATATATGTCATATATATTTGTGATGAAAATTGTTGGATTTAATAAAAAATAGATAAAAGAGCCAATATGCAGGCTCTTTGCCGTCTGCCACCGACGGTAACGGGCTCTTTGTCGTCTGCCGCGGACGGCGAAGAAGACACGTGGCATCTAGCTATGCTTCCTGGGAGCTGACCCATTTGGTCAGTTTGCCTACAGTGGCAGACGGCAAAGACACTAGAAATTTTGCCGTCAGCGGCGGAAGGCAAAGGCCTGTCGTTAGCCACTTAACGGACTGACAACGCAATTATTGCCGTCCGCTCTCTTTGCCGTCCGCCGCAGACGGCAAAGGGCCTTTGCCGTCAGCCACCAGGAAGCAGACGGCAAAGTAGCTGTTTACCGTAGCCTACTTTGCTGGAGCCTTTTGCCGTCCGCGGCTGACGGCAAAGGCCTTTGTCGTCCGCCGTTCATGCCTTTGCCGTCCGCCGTGGCAGACGGCAAAGTAGTTGATTCCTATAGTGCCTCGTGACCGCCTCTTTTGTTCCTTGGAGGTGGGTCCAAGTCTCGTGGATCACGTTCAGTGAGAAAATCACGTTCCCGAAGGTTTCATTCCGTTTGGACTCCATTTGATATTATGTTTCTTCGAAACATTGAAATAGGCAAAAAAAGCAATTCTGGGCTGGGCCTCCGGTTAATAGGTTATTCCCAAAAATAATATAAAAGTGGAAAATAAAGCCCAATATAGTCCAAAACAGTAGATAAAGTAGCATGGAGCAATCAAAAATTATAGATACGTTGGAGACGTATCATGCCTCAGGGGCTGATGATGAACAGTACAAAGGAAGAACAGCCTCGCGAGGGGAGGAGTTCTTGCGTGGGTGGTTCTGGCTAGGGTTTGAATGGTCCTTCTTGCCTTGAGAGCGGCTAGCCCTATTTATAGAGCAAGGCCCTGGTCCTCTTCCCAAATATTGAGCGGGAAGGGTGCCAACAATTGGCCATTTTGAAGGGGAACATCTAGTACACTTATCCTTACTAAAGTTGGTTCTCGCCTGCCAAAGGCTCTCACGATGACGCTTTCCTGGGCTCCACGATGACCTCCATCCTGCCGTTCTGCTGGTCTTGGTCTTGTTGCACCGAAACGGTAACCTTTGCCCGATGCCTTGGCCTGTGCTTGCCCCCTTTGCACCAAAGGGGAAACAAGGACACTGCCCAGGCCGTCGCCCGCCTGACGCCCGCCTGGTCTCGATCGTCATGGCTTGCGTCATGGGCACCTCGTGAGGTACCCCGCCTTGATCTCTCCGCCTCCTCGCGAGCCAGCCTGACGAGGTTGCGCCTGAGGAAGCTTCCCGTCGTCTGCCCCGCGAGGCTTGGCCCCTCGCGAGGGTCTTGAGCTTGTGTTGACGAAGATGGGCTGTACTAGGCCATTCCTTGAGCCACGCTGCAGGCCGCAGGCAGGCAAGTCTGGGTACCCCCATTCCGAGAATGCCGACAGGAAGTAAGACAAAAGTTGGACCTGTCCCGAGCTTTGTGTCTCTGCGAGTGTTTCCTGCTAGACCAGACGTCTGCGTTGGTACTTCGGTGTTGACTCGGTTGCCTTGATCCATTCAGAGAGTTGTCGATTGAATTGATGACCTCGTGCGTCGAGTGTTGCGTTGGAGTGCGAAATCTCGGGCGCGAAATTTTGGGGGAGAGCACGGGCAGGAGGGAGGCGAAAAAAGGGGGCCCAGATAAGCAGCGACGCCTCGATCATCGCGCCGCCTTTTTCGCCACGTTCGTTGTGTGCAACTGTAGCAGGATTTTACAGGATTGCTCGGCCCCACGCATCAGTCACTCGGAAGTGATCCTTTATAAGGCGACGGGGCCGGGGCGCTTGCACTGTGCATGCCTGCCTCTTCTTCTTTCTTCTCTGTTCCTCCGCCACGTCAAGCGCCTCCGCCTCCGATACCGCCGCTTTCTCACCATGGTGAAGTACAAGACGGCGGCACTAGAGCACGCTAAGAAGGCGACGGGGGCGACGAAGGGCAAGAAACCGAGCCATGGATCTTTGTCGCGCTCGGGGTTGCCGCTGAGTTGGATCCAAGGCGATTGGATCCGGTCTTCGATCCGGCAGGAGGATCTGGCCGACCTGGAGGAGTCTGGGCTGATTGCAAAGGGGGTGGCGAGGTTGCCGAAGGGGGAGACGGAGCCACAACGTCGACCGGGTGAGTGTGTCTTGCTTGCCACTAATGTCGACCGGGGCTTCTCGCTTCCTCAGCACCCTTTCTTCCGTGGGTTTCTGAACTTCTTCGGGGCACAGCTCCACCACTTTTCCCCCAACACCATCACGTATCTAGCCGCGTTTGTGTCGATGTGCAAGAACTTCTTAGGGTGTTGACCGCACTGGGGTATCTTCAAACACATCTTCACCATTCGTTCTCAATCGGTGAAAAAGGCGAAGTCGAGTGACTCGAAGACCCATGTTATCCAGATGTGCGGTGTCCTAGGTATCCAAAAGAGGAATAGGAGTGCTTTTCCCGCTGTGACCCTTCCTGAATCCGTTAGGGGTTGGCAATCGTCCTGGTTCTACTGCCAGGATGTTGCGGCTCCAGGTCAGTCGACCGGTCTTCCTCCTTTTTCATTCGACTGCGTCCAGACCCCCGCTCCATTGAAGGTTACTGCTGCTGAGACCATGGAGATGAAGATGTTAGTAGACCGAGTGGTCCAGCTCATCAATAATGGTGTCACTGGCTTGGACTTGCTGGAGGTGTTCCTCAGTCGGCGTATCCAGCCTCTTCAGGCTCGTGATCACCCAATGTGATTGTACTCCGGACCGGACGACACCGCTTGGGTCCATCTAGAAGAAGTGCCGCTCGACACCGTGGCCTTCTGGTTGAAGGGAATCACAGGCAATCAAGACAACCCTAGAGGATCCAGGCGAGTTGTCCCTTTCGGGAGTGACAACCCACCCGCAAGGTACATTTTCTGATCCGACCATTTTCCGCTTGCGTTCTGACTGTACTCAATGTTGGCTGACTCTTGTTTTGATCAATTTGTTTTGCAGGTATTCACTGAGATGCACCCCAACGGCGAACAGGCCTTGGTGCCGGACCAGGAGGGAGAGGGCAACGCGAAGGAGAGTGGAGAGTGGGAATCCCGGGATGAAGAGGAGGAGGAGGAGAGCGAGGAATCAGATGAGGAGGAAGAGGTCGACTCGCCGCCGTGCTCTGAGTGTCGATCCAAGCAGCAACACGATCCATATAGCGGCCGTGTGAAGAGCGTGACTCTGAGTGCCACCACCCAAAAGCGCACTCGGACGTCGACTCCGGAGCCGACGGAGAAGGTGGCTAAGCAACCTAAAGTCGCCCCCTCCAAGACCCAAAAGACATTGCCGCGAATCAAGATGGACATCCCCATTGCCTCAGGGTGGGTATCTTGTTTGCATTTCCATAAGTCGACGGAAGGTTCTCTCGATCCGACTGACTAATTCTTGTGGCCTTCCATCCCCGCCTCTGCTGCCACTAACATGGACGTTGACAAGGCAAGAGAAGACGAAGAAGCCACCTCACGAGCTGGTAAGTTCATCCAAACCAGTTCTGTTTAACTGAGTGGGTGGTTGATTGACTGAAAATTTGATACTTCTCTTCTGATGTAGCTCCGCAAGACATTGTTGTGCTTCCTGATGACGAGGAAGAAGAAGTGCCTCTACAGGAGAGGAAGAAGAAGAGTGGAGGTTCGAGCAGAAGGAGACTTGAAGTCCAAATCCCTCAGTCGACACCGGCACCTGAGGCGATAGCTCGGACTAACGTCACATTTGCTAACCCGTTGATGACTGATCGTCCGTCGGGGTCGACTGCACAGACGCCTGTTGCACCGGTGCAACTCCACTCATCTGACTCGGCCACTACTTTGACCCCTTTGGAGCCATCCCTCTTTGCTACATATCAAACTCCGTACGGCTCGCCGAGTGCTGCTAGGGATGCTCTTCACCAGGCGAATCTTGTCATGGAGCAGGTGAAAGTGATGCATGAAGCTAGTCAGATAGCCTACAATGCCAGCACTGCCCTTCAGACCAATGTCCAGGTCTGTAAACTTCCGACTGAACTTTTTAACGTTGCTTTATATCTGATCACCCACTGGCTGTTCCTTCGTTTAGAACTCAAGAAATCTTTGATTTTGCACTTTCCAAATCAGTGGGGGTACGTCGAGTGCACCCACTGGGTGTAGTCCCAGAGACCACGGTCGGCTGCTGGCAGTCGACTGAGGTCTTATGAGTATTGATCTTTCTGTCTTTATTTTTTCTTTTGATCTCTCGCTGAGTATTGATCTGATCTAGTGGGAGCACACTAAGTGCACCCACTGGGTGTAGTCCCCGAGACTACTGTTGAATATTTGATTCAGCAATAGTCTTAGAGTAAATATTTTCCTTCGCTGTTTCTTATATGTGTCGACTGACATGTCTGTTTTTCTGGCTGCAGAGGTCTTGTGATCTTGGAGCTCGGCTCACCGAATTAAAGAAGAAGCATATCAGTGTTGAGATTGACCTCGAACTTGCGAAGAAGAATCTGAAGAAAGCTCAAGAAGAAACAGCCGTCATGGGAGGTAATCACCCGGCCATTTTATTTGCTTTGTAGCTTCAGGCTCGCCCTGGTTTTTCTTTCAGTCTCTTTGAACCGGGTGAATTCACACAAACAGATGTGCGTAGTGAAAATCGCCAACTTCAGTCCCGTCTGAAGAGTGTTGTTTCTTTAGAGAGGATGAAGTAAGCTTTGGAGCAGAAGGATTTGGATCTGGCAGCTGCTCAAAAGGAAGCACACGAGAAGATGAAGCTTGCGGACGAGAAGCTGGCTTCAGTCGGCAAGTTGGAGGATGAGAACGCGACATTGAAGATGGTTGTCTCAGATGCCAATCGTGAAGTCGAACAACTGAGGAAGGACAAGGAGAACCTGACCGCTGAAGTTGAGGGTCTCAGGACCAAGACTGGCAAGGTAGAGGTTCATTTGGAACAACTTGCGGTGAAGCTTGTCCTGAAGCTTGAAGGTATGTCTTTTTAGTTAAATAACTGTCGTTGACTGAAATTTGCAATACTGTCGACTCATTGGTCGTTGTGATGAAGCAGAACTCTGTCAGGACTTCGAGGCTGAAACTGTATGGGTCGAGATAGGTCTCGACCCTATCAACTGTCCCATGAAAGATGAAGTTGCAATGAACTTGCTTCGACTGGAATCACGCTTGGACGGTGCGGTCGACTATCTAGCTCGGCTGAAGGCGACGATGGTCCGGGTGGACGCCGAACTCTGGCCGCAGGCGGAAATGTCTCAAGACCTCAAGTCCTTGATGACTCGGCTAAATCAGATCGCAGACCGAGTGCAAGAGTGGAAGAAATCTTCTGCCCGTTGTGGTGCTGACGTCGCCTTGTCTTTGGTCCGAGTGCACTGCAAGGAGGCTAAGGAAGACAAGCTAGCAGCTCTCAAAGTAGCGAACACCAAGAAGCACTCCTTCCAGGACTTCATGGACACTTTCCTCGACGTAGCCACTCGCATTGCCGACAACATCGATCTTGACAGCTTCTGCGACCCGGCCAACCCTTCTCCCGCCGAGTGATTAAAAAACATTATGCCATCGCTTTTACGGAATGCCGAGTGGATTTGTAAGCGTTAAAACTCCTTCGGCCTAATGCCCGCGCACTTTATTCTGCGGTTAAGAAACTTTGGATTTATCACCTCATATATTGCGTCTGTCTTCGAATCAAATTCGCTTTTCTCTTGAATTGTTGTCAGTTTGTTTGATGCAGCTTCTGGAGAAGAATGGCCAGTCGCCTGATCGAGCGACCCTTGAGTACCATTGATCAGCTCATCAGCAAGGTACTCAGCAATTGTCTTGACGTTTCAGTCGACCGATCAGGTGATCCTTGAGTAGCATTGATCAGCTCATCAGCAAGGCACTCAACAATGGTCTGGACATTCTAGTCAACCGATCTGGTGATCCTTGCGTAGCATTGATCACCTTATCAGCAAGGTACTCAGCAATGGTTTTGAAGTTCCAGTCGACCGATCGGGCGATCCTTGAGTAGCATTGATCAACTCATCAGCAAGGCACTCAACAATGGTCTTGACGTTCCAATCGACCGATCTGGTGATCCTTGCGTAGCATTGATCAGCTCATCAACAAGGTACTCAGAAATGGTCTTGACGTTCCAGTCGACCGATCGGGTAAGGTTTTTCAAAACTTAGGCGAGTACGAGACTGCAGCTAAGCCTCCGAGTGGGAGGTTCGCTCACCAGTCAGTAGGATTTTTTCAAACTTAGGCGAGCGCTGGGCTACAGCTAAGCCCCCGAGTGAGAGGTCCGCTCACCACTCGGTATGGTTTTTCAAAACTTAGGAGAGCACTGGGCTGCAGCTAAGCCTCCGAGTGGGAGGATTGCTCTCCACTTGGTAGGGTTTTTTCAAACTTAGGCGAGTATGGGACTACAGCTAGCCTCCGAGCGGGAGGTTGGCTTACCACTCGGTAGGATTTTTTCAAACTTAGGCGAGCACTGGGCTGCAGCTAAGCCCCCGAGTGAGAGGTCTGCTCAACACTCGGTAGGAGTTTTCAAAACTTAGGCAAGCACTGGGCTGCAGCTAAGCCTCCGAGTGGGAGGATTGCTCTCCACTCGGTAGGATTTTTTTCAAACTTACGCGAACATGAGACTGCAGCTAAGCCCCTGAGTGGGAGGATCTCTCTCCACCCGATAGGATTTTTTATCACTTAGGTGAGCACTGGGCTGCAACTAAGCCCCCGAGTGAGAGGCAGACTCACCACTCGGCAGGATTTTTATCACTTAGGCGAGCACTGGGCTGTAGCTAAGCTCCCGAGTGAGAGGCAGACTCATCACTCGGTAGGATTTTTATCACTTAGGCGAGCACTAGGCTACAGCTAAGCCCCCGAGTGAGAGGCAGGCTCATCACTCGGTAGGATTTTTATCACTTAGGCGAGCACTGGGCTGTAGCTAAGCCCCCGATTGAGAGGCAGACTCATCACTCGGTAGGATTTTTATCACTTAGGCGAGTACTGGGCTGCAGCTAAGCCCCTGAGTGAGAGGCAGACTCATCACTCGGTAGGATTTTTATCA
>NC_057804.1:469716186-469896858 GCF_018294505.1 Triticum aestivum
TATCACTTAGGCGAGCACTGGGCTATTGCTAAGCCCCCGAGTGAGAGGCAGACTCATCACTCGGTAGGATTTTTATCACTTAGGCGAGCACTGGGCTGCAGCTAAGCCCCCGAGTGAGAGGCAGACTCATCACTCGGTATGATTTTTATCACTTAGGCAAGCACTGGGCTGCAGCTAAGCCCCCCGAGTGAGAGGCAGACTCATCACTCGGTAGGATTTTTATCACTTAGGCGAAGTAGATTCGCGGCTGAGGTAATGTACACAAAAGAAATAAACAACAATCATTCGAAAGAAGTAAATTATGTCTTTTGATAGTCGAACTAAAAGGTATTTCTTATTACATCTGATCAGTCTAAATATTTAAGAATAGAAAGGGTGGAGCAGATCCGCATTCCAGGCGCGTGGCTCATCTTTATTGTGTTCGACGTTGAAGAGACGGTATGCTCCATTGTGGAGCACCTTGGTGATGACGAAAGGGCCTTCCCAAGCGGGGCGACCTTGTGTGGCTTCTGTTGATCCACTCGGAGGAACAAGTCCCCTTCCTGTTATGCACAACCCCTTACGTTCTTGGCATGGAATCGACGTAAGTCTTGCTGATAAATGGTTGACCGGATCAAGGCCATCTCTTTCCTCCTCCAAGAGGTCGACTGCATATTTTCGAGCTTGCTCTACTTCTTCTTCTGAGAAGAGTTTGACTCGGGGAGCGTTGTGGAGCAAATCGCTCGGCAAAACGGCTTCGGCTCTGTAGACTAAAAAAGAATGGAGTCCGTCCAGTCGACCGATTGGGGGTTGTCCTTAGCCCCCAAAGCACCGACGGGAGCTCATTGATCCAAACCCCTGCCGCGTGCTTGAGGTCACACATTAACCGAGGCTTCATCCCTTTGAGAATCAATCCATTCGCTCGCTTAGCCTGTCCATTCGACTGGGGGTGAGCGACCGAAGCGTAATCGACCCTCGTGCCTTGGGAGGAACAAAAGGCTTTGAATTCTTCAGAATCAAAGTTCGAGCCGTTATCCGTGATGATACTGTGTGGAACGCCATATCTGAATATAAGTTCTCTGGTGAAACTCACGGATGTGCTTGCTTCAAGGCTTTTGATGGGCTTGGCTTCGATCCATTTGGTGAACTTGACGACTGCTACCAGCACATGAGTAAATCCACTCCTGCCTGTCCTCAGAGGTCCAACCATGTCCAGTCCCCAAACGGCGAAAGCCAGACGAGTGGAATAATCTTTAGAGCTGATGCAGGTTTGTGGGACATGTTGGAATAAAACTGACAACCTTCACACTTGTCCACTATTTCCTTTGCCATCTCGTTAGCGTGCGGCCAGTAAAACCCGACCGACTCGGCATGCTTTAGCTATGATGGTCGGAGAGGACGCATGGTGACCACAGGTCCCCGAGTGGATATCATTGAGGATCATTCGGCCTTCTTCTGGCGTGATGCACTTCTGGCAGGCACCAGTTACACTTTCCCTGAACAACTGTCCTTTTATCACCGTAAAGGCTTTAGACCGTCGGACGATCTGCCTAGCCTCTTCTTCATCCTCTGGGAGTTCCTTCTTAAGAATGTAAGCAACGTCTGGCACTGTCCAGTCGGGAGTGATGACCAAAACCTCCATGACTAAGTCGACCATGGCTGGAATTTCAACTTTAGTCAGATCCGTGGCTCTCTTGGGTTGCGGTGACTCTTCGGTGAAAGTATCTTCCTGAACTGAAGGTGAATGAATATGTTCCAGGAACACGTTTCGGGGAATGGCCTCTCTCTTTGAACCTATCTTGGCCAACTCATCTGCAGCTTGATTTTTCAGTCGGGGTATATGGTGGAGCTCCAAACCTTCAAACCTCTTCTCCAGCTTTCTCACTGCGTTGCAATAACCAGTCATGGCTGGGCTCCTGACATCCCATTCCTTCATCACTTGGTTAACCACCAAATCTGAGTCGTCGTAGACCATAAGGCGACAGGCGCCGAGTGAAATGGCCATACACAACCCGTATAGAAGTGCTTCATATTCGGCTTCATTATTGGAGGAATCAAAATGAATCTGGAGAACATAACTAAGCCTGTCTCCGTGGGGGGATACCAAAACTACTCCAGCTCCTGAACCATTCAGCATCTTGGAGCCATCAAAGAACATAGTCGAATGCTCCGAGTGAACTTGAGTCGGCAATTGCTGCTCAATTCACTCGGCAAGGAAATCTGCAATTGCTTGGGACTTGATGGCCTTCTTTGCCTCGAACTTGATATCTAGTGGAAGGAGTTCAATCTCCCATTTTGCCACTCGACCAGTTGCATCTCTGTTATTCAGTATTTCGGATAGTGGTGCATCACTGACGACTGTAATGGAGTGGTCAGAGAAGTAATGCGCAACCTTCTTCATGGTCATGTATATTCCATAGACAAGCTTCTGATAATGTGGGTATCGTTGCTTGGATGGAGTCAAAACTTCAGAGAGATAATAAACTGGGCATTGAACCTTGTAAGCTTTTCCTTCTTCTTCTCGCTCAACCGTGAGTACTGTGCTGACAACTTGTCTAGTGGCTCCAATGTAAAGCAGTAAAGGCTCTTTGCTGATTGGTGGAGCGAGCACCGGCTGGGTGGAAAGCAGGGTTTTGAGCTCTGCAAACGCTGCATCAGCTTCATCAGTCCACTCGAACTTATCAGACTTCTTCATCAGTCGGTAAAGAGGCAAGGCCTTTTCACCAAGGTGAGAAATGAATTGACTCAGGGCGGCCAGACAACCAGTCAGCTTCTGAACGTCATGCACTCGCACGGGGCGTTTCATTCGGAGGATGGTATCAACTTTTTCTGGATTGGCATGATCCCTCGTTCGGAAATGAGAAAACCGAGTAACTTTCCTCCTGGGACTCTGAACGTGCATTTTGACGGATTAAGCTTGATATCGTACCTCCTCAGGTTGGCAAAGGTTTCTACAAGGTCAGTCAATAGGTCAGAACCTTTGCGAGACTTGACCACAATGTCATCCATGTACGCTTCCACATTCCGACTGATTTGAGTGAGCAGGCACTTCTGAATCATTCTCATGAATGTGGCTCCAGCATTTTTCAAATCAAAAGGCATGGTGACATAGCAAAAGAAGCCGAATGGGCTGATGAAGGCTGTTTTTATTTCATCGGGACCATACAGTCGGATCTGATGGTATCCGGAATACGCATCTAGGAAATACAAGCGCTCACACCGCGCAGTCGAGTCACAATCTGATCGATGCGAGGGAGAGGGAAGTGATCTTTCAGGCAGGCCCGATTGATATGCTTGAAATCAATGCACATACGAAGTGAATCATCCTTCTTAGGAACCATGACTACATTGGCTAACCACTTGGAGTGGTAGATTTCATGGATGAACTCTGCTGCCAACAATTGAGCCATTTCTTCGCCAATTGCTTTCCTCTTCTGCACGGCGGACCGCCGAAGGTGCTCTTTGACATGTTTTACTTTGGGGTCGACACACAAACGGTGCTCGTCCAGTCCCCTGGGCGCACCTGGCATGTCAGAAGGTTTCCATGCAAAGATGTCCCAGTTCTCACGGAGGAACTAAACAAGCGCTTCTTCCTATTTGCTGTCGAGTGTTGTTGATATATGAGTCGGTGCAGCATTGGAATCCATCGGGTGAATATGAACTGGCTTCGTCTCACCAGTCGATTGGAATGCAAAATCTGTGGCAGGCTTCTTGGCTCTAAGCAAAGAACTCGGATCTGCATTCTTCTGACATTCTTGGAATTCAACTGCTTCCATCTATTCGTCGACGATGTTCGAATCTTTCTGGAAACATTCCTCAGCCTTCTGCCGATTGCTTGTAACTATGATCACATCTTTGGGGACAGGCATCTTCAGTTTGAGATACACATAACATGGTCAAGCCATAAAACGTGCATAGGCTGGATTTCGGTGTCAAAACCGGCGGATCTCGGGTAGGGGGTCCCGAACTGTGCGTCTAGGCAGATGGTAACAGGAGACAAGGGACACGGCGTTTTTACCCAGGTTCGGGCCCTCTCGATGGAGGTAAAACCCTACTCTTGCTTGATTAATATTGATGATATGGGTAGTACAAGAGTTGATCTACCACGAGATCAGACTGGCTAAACCCTAGAAGCTAGCCTATGGTATGATTGTTGTTCGCCCTACGGACTAAAACTCTCCGGTTTATATAGACACTGGAGAGGGATAGGGTTACACAAAGTCGGTTACAATGGGAGGAGATCTTCATATCGAATCACAAAGCTTGCCTTCCACGCCAAGGAAAGTCCTATCCGGACACGGGACGAAGTCTTCAATCTTGTATCTTCATAGTCCGGGAGTCTGGCCAAAGGTCATAGTCCGGCCATCCAGACACCCCTTAATCCAGGACTCCCTCACCGGCCTACCCAAAATGGCATGATAGGCGCTCTGGAAATCCACGACTTCAAATGTCAACTTCTCCTTACGGTAATGCTTCGAGTCACCGAAAACCACATCAGGACGATCTGGCCAAGTGATTTGGCTTTGTTTCCAGGAATAACACCATGAAAACTCATATTGCTCTCGCTAAGCTTGGACATCGGAATGCCCATCCCCTTCAAGGTCTCAGCATAGAGGATGTTCAGACCACTGACACCATCCATCAGTACTTTGGTCAGTTGAGTGCCTCCAACCATGGGGTCGACCACCAGAGCTTGCCTCCGAGGGGTGGCCATGCGAGCAGGGTGGTCAAACTGGTCGAATGTAATGGTTGTCTGAGACCATCTTAGGTAGGTGGTCGTCACCACAGGAGTGACCATGTTCACCTCCCTGTTGATGACCTTCAATCGACTCTTGCTTTCAACGTCAGCAAATATCACCAGAGTGGAATTGACTTTGGGATAACCATCGTCTTGCTCTTCATCTTCACCTTGGTCCGACTCCTTCTCCTTCTCATTGGGTTGTTTCTCTTGGAACTGCTAGATTAGGAGTCGACACTGTCGGGTGGTATGCTTCGGGTAAATCAGATTACCTTCCTCATCTTTCTTCATGTGGATGTGGCACGGCAAATCCAGCACATCATTCCCTTCTTTATCCTTCACCTTCTTAGGGGGGCAGGGCCCCTTAGGTTTTCCCTTAAACTTTCCTTGATTCATTGCCGCAACCTCTCCAGGTGCCGCTGGCTCGGCCTTAAGCTTTTGTTTCCGACTGGAGTTACCTCCACCGGCCTCTTGGCCGACTGGTTTGCTCTTCCCGCTATGGAGTCGATCCTCTTCTTTCCCGTTAGTGTACCGGGTGGCTATCTCCATCATTCGAGCCAGAGTCATATCCCCAGTTCGACCGAATTTCAAGACCAACTCCCTGTATTTGACGCCTTCCTTGAAGGCACATACAGCTTGATGCTCTGAAACATTCTCGATGGTGTGATGCAAAGTGGACCATCTCTGGATGAACTCCCTCAAAGTCTCATTCGGCTTCTGCACACAGTGCTGCAACTCGGGTAATCCTCCTGGTCGCTTGCACGTGCCCTCGAAAGTTCTCATGAACACTCGGGATAGCTCTTCCCAACTGTGAATACTGCCCGGAGTCAACTGAGTCAGCCACGCTCGGGCTGACCCTTCCAACATAAGAGGGAGATGCTTCATCGCTATCTCGTCCTTACCGCCCCCAATTTGCACATCCACTCGGTAATCTTCAAGCCAAGTTTCAGGCTTGGATTCACCGGTGAACTTACTGACCCCGGACGCCAGCCTGAAGTTGGGAGGTATCACTGCTGCCCTGATAGCTCTGCTAAAAGACTCGGGACCAGAAACATGCACTCGGCTGCCACTTGGACGATCTCTGCCAGGGTCTTCTCTGTGCGCTCTGTTCCAGTCGACCAGGCCTTGAACGAGGATATACCTCGCGTTGAAGCCCGGTTCCCTTGGGTCGACTGAATTCCTGCGCTCACCACTGTGACGACGCCTATCATCGTTCCGCCGAGGCACATATGACGCACTCCTCGGAGGAGGCGTGGGTCCCCGATGATGATTGTCATAGTCGAGTGGATGAGCATATTGCCCACGACCTTCACGCCGCGGAGGCGATCTTGGGCTGTGATGCAACTGAACCGTGTCCGCTGCAATGGATTTGCTGTGAATCCTATTCCGCGACTGAGATACTGCTGTATTCTGCTCTCCTGCTGCCCTGAGCAGGGCCCGGATCTACATCAGCCCTCTGCCAGCTTCTGACTGGGAAGGCTGGATTGACTCCACTATTCGGGCCGCAGCTGTGAGATTTTGAATCGGAGTGCGGTATACCTTAGGTATAGGCCGGAAAAGCTATCGTCGACTGGATTCATGGACCCGCTCCTGGGCGTGCTCGTCGAGAGCGCGCTGAAGGTTATCCAATCGAGTGCGCTCAACCAAGTTGGCTAGACGCACCTCCTCCAAGGCCCGAGCCTCGGGGGTTTCTGCAACGATGGGCGTATGGAGTGCATCCATGTTGCAGCTACGAAGTTCTTCCCTCTGCTACGAAGAGAGGGGCTCGGGTCAGTATTCCTCATGGACGTGCGATGGATTACCGCCTCCGTCTCCGTCGCCCTTGTGGCGGAACCCGGGCGGGCTGTGAGGACCATCGACCATCAGGACTTTGGCCGTAGGATCACTGCTATCGCACTCGGATGCAGTCTCCACGAAGCCAGTCGACAGATCGAACAGGCCGTGGAGGGTTTCGTCGGGCTCGATTGCTACGACTAGATGGGTGGTCGAGCACCGAGCCACCACGTGTTTCACCCATCGCTGAAGCCGCGATCGACCGGACCGCTTGCGACAGCAAACAGTGGGGAGAGAAAACACCGTCGGAGCCGACGGGTGCCGGAGAATGACACCGCGAATGCATGCGCGAAAGTGCGTCGCCCCTCAAACGAGGAGCGCCTCAATGTCGAGCGGAGCTTCCTAAAGCCACGCCGAGTCGTCGGTAATGAAAACAAGCGCGCCGAGACGGATCTCGTGGCCCTCAACCATTTTGCCGCCGGAAACCATGATGATGATCGGAAAAACTTGCAACTTCATCAATAAGTCGCTAAGACACCAGCCCCATGGTGGGCGCCAACTGTCGTGGTTCTAAGTCTGACAGTAGAAAGGGGGGTAGGAATGGAGAGGCAAGATCTTAGCTATGGCGAAGATGTACACACGAGGTTTACGAGTTCAGGCCCTTCTCTTAGGAAGTAATAGCCCTACGTCTCGGTGCCCGGGGCGGTCGATTGGATTATGTGTGTGATGTTTATAAAGAGTGCGAACCCTTGTGCCAGAGGAGGGGGTGGCTTATATAGAGTGCACCAGGACCCTAGCCCGTCTCCATTACAAGGGAACTAATGTACATAAAGTAAGGGGCGTTACTGGTAACACCGGCATTAAGTACTCTTAATGCTCATGAAGGCTAAGGAGTAAATATCTGGTCGTTGCGTGCTCCTCCGACTCTCGGTCTTCGATATGGTCGAGTGACCTTCCTTATGGTCGAGTGACGGTAGGTAGCGACCGTCGAGTGATGTGACCGTTGAGTGGATTGCACTCGACGTACTTGGCTGGCTCTCTTCTGTCGACTGTTGGCCTTTTCGTCTTCCAGGGTAGTGACCTTGGGTAGGACGTATAGGTCATGCCTATGACCCTACCCCGGGTCTGTATCCTCGTCACCGTCCATGACGGAAAAAACCATGGTAGAAGCAAGGGCGAGGAAAATTTCGGGGAGTTCCCGGTTACGGTGGGAGGTCGGGGGCCGAGCGATGTGCGTTTCTCTCGTACACGTATGCGCGTGTGTGCGAGGCGTTGGCTCTAACTGAACCTGAGCGAGGCGTTGGGCTCTAACTGAACTTGAGCGAATGCACTGTAGGCTACGCGTTACTGAACCCGAACGATCAATCGATGGCTGTTAACTGAACCTGATCGAGCGATTCCTTTGCTACTACTGCTAACTGAAGCCGATCGATTGGATGAACAATGAGCGTTGCGGGGGGGAGGGGGGGTGGGGTTTGGATGAACAATGAGCGATGGCGTTGCCTATGGATGAACATGACCCAATGGTGTGGAGGGCTGGATGAACAGTAGACGGTGGAGGGGTGCCCGTGGAGGGGTGGTTGAACAGGACCCCGTGGTGTGGTGGAGGGCTGGATGAACAGTAGACGGTGGAGGGGTGCCCGTGGAGGAATGGTTGAACAGTAGCCGGTGGAGTAGCGCGCGGTGGAGGCTGGATGAACAGGAGACCGTGGATGAACAGTCGCAGGTGGAGGCTGGAGGAGGTCGACGGTGGATGAACAGTAGCCCATGCAGGCTGGAGGAGGTCAATGGTGGAGATGAACAGTATCCCGTGGAGTCCCGTTTTGCGGTACGCCACACCCCTCCCGATGAATAGGACCCCCGTTTCGACCGTAGCGCTCCCACACAAGTCCGTTTGGTCCGTTTTGCGGTACGCCACACCCCTCCCGATCAACAGGACCCCCATTTCGACCGTAGGAGGTCCATTTCGTCCGTTTTGCGGTACGCCACACCCCTCCCGATCAACATGACCCCATTCTGAATGTAGGTGGTCTGTTTCCTCCGTTCTGCGGTACGCCAGGCCTCATTTCCATCACCTGTTCCGTCCAAGCCCTCCCGATGAACATGACCACGCATTCCGTTCCGACCCAGCTGGTTGTCTCCCCATGAACACGACGACAACGATGTTTCTCCATTCCGACCCAGCCATGTACGTATGCGCGAGTAGGCGTTCGAGACCCTGCCCGTATGTACATACGTGGCCGTATTTTCTTTCTTGCACCCTGGCCGCTGTACGTACGTGTACATGCTAGGCGCCTCTACTATGACACATGCGCGCCTCTACTACGACACGTGCGTGCCTCTAGATCGACCAGTATATACGTACGTACATGTTCGTGACCAGAATGACAACGCTACATACGCTTCGACCAGGTGGGTCCCGACTGTCAGGCACTTCCTTGCGTGCGAAGATGTAGCTGGTGGGTCCGAGCAGTCAGGGGGGCGAATCATTCTTTTTCCCCGGACGCACTTCCTTGCGTGCGAAGATGTAGCTGGTGGGTCCCAGCAGTCAGGGGGAAACGTTTTTTCCGCGAAATACGATGGCCCGTCCGGTGGCTCCCCGTTGTCAGGTGGAGGAATAATTATTTTCCGCATAATAAGGAGGCACTTCCTTGCTGCGGCCGTGGACCCAGCTGTCAGCCTCTTCACATACAGCCCACATCCGATGGAAGTGGTTCCTTGACCACGTTAACCACGCCGCACCGAGAGCACCAGGGCGGTGGACGACGGCGAGGCCTAGGAAGGGGACGATGGGGAGCCGGGGAAGACGCGGTAGTGGAAGCCCGAACGGAGAGGAGTACGAGGGTTCACTGGTTTGGGTGCGGTGTGAGGCTGCCGTCGATGCAGGGCCTGGCCAGCGGTGGGAATAGTAGGGGGCGGTGCAGGCTCCGTGGCAGCACATCCAGCCACGGGAGATAGGAGCATGTGGCACGACAGGTGCTGCTTTGGGCGGCTGGAGGAAGAAGACCAGAGGTTGAAGAAGCACTACGGCCGTTGGATGGACATCGTACGGTCACTGGAGCTAGAATCATTTATATTGACTAAGTTGACAAAGCCCTCTGTCCCTGTCAACTTAGTAGGCCCATAAGTCAGCCTCCCACCAAGGTGGGTCCCAGCTAGCAGGGGGTATTCATTTTTTTGTGCGTAATAAGGAGGCACTTCCAGTGGGTCTGAGTTGACATCAAGGGGAACGCATTTTTGCAAAATACGGTGGCCCGTCGGGTGGGTCCCAGCAGTCAGGGGCAAACTTTTTTTCACGAAATACTGGTGGCCCGTCCGCTGGGTCCCTGGTGTCTGGTGGAGGAATAGTTATTTTCCATGTAATAAGGAGGCACTTCCTTGCGGCTCCCGTGGACCCAGCTGTCAGCCTGTCCACGTGCAGTATTCTTCCGATGGAATTCGGTCGCTGACCACATTGACCATGCCGCGCCGAGAGCACCACGGCGGTGGACGACGGCGAGGCCTAGGAAGGGGACGACGCAGAGCCGGGGAAGACGCGGTAGTGGATGCCCACGCGGAGAGGAGTGCGAGGGTTCACTGGTTCGGCTGCGCTGTCGTTGCTGCAGAATAACCAGGGGTGTGGGTGAGTGGAGTGGAGGGATGGCCTGGACAGCGGTGGGAGTAGTATGGGGGCGGTGAGGCCTCCGCGGCAGCACAGCCAACCATGGGAGGCAGGAGGAGGCGGCACGACCGGCGCTGCTTTGGGCGGCTAGAGCAAGAAGACCAGAGGTTGAAGAAGCACTACGGCCGTTGGATGGACATCGTACGGTCAGTCGAGCTAGAATCGTGCATATTGACTAAGTTGACAAAGCCCTTTGTCCCCGTCAACTTAGTAGGCCCACTATACTGGGTCCCAGCTAGCAGGGGGAGTATTCATTTTTTGTGCGTAATAAGGAGGCACTTCCTTGCGTGCGAAGATATAGCTGGTGGGTCCGAGCTGTCAGTGGCGGTGACGTTTTTTTCATGAAATATAGAGGCCCTTTCGGTGGGTCCCAGATGTCAGGTGGAGGAATCATTATTTTGCCGGTAATAAGGAGGCATTTCCTTGCGTGCGGCCATGGACCCAGCTGTCAGCCTCTCCACGTATAGTCCACTTCAGATGCATGTCGGTCGTTGACCACGTTGACCACGCCACGCCGAGAGCACCAGGGCGGTGGACGATGGCGAGGCCTAGGAAGGGAACGACACGGAGGCAGGGAAGACTCGGCAGTTGTTTCCCACGCGGAGGGGAGTACGACTGTACGAGGGTTTACTGGTTTGTCTGCCGTCGCTGGAGAATAACAGCAGGTGTGGGACTGTGGGTGAGTAGAGGGATGGCTAGGCCAGCGATGGGAGTACGGTGGGGCGGTGAGTCATGCGCGGCAGCACAGCCGGCCACGGGGAGGAGGGAGTAGGCAGTCCCTCTGGCGCTTGTTTGAGCGGCTGGAGCAGGAAGAGCAGAGATTGAAGAAGCACGATGGCCGTTGGATGGACATCCAACAGTATACATACCATCTGCGGAAAGCCTCATATCTGTGGAAAACAGCATACAACCCATCTACCATTATTTCAAATAATTTACAGCCATTTGCTAATTCTTACGGTTTTTTTTGGATCCCATATTCTTTTTGTTAGCATTACAGCCCATATTGTGGCCACGGTTAAAAAATTATACAAAATTTTGCATATGTCGGTGCGGTCTGAACTGTTTTTAATCCCGAAATTTTGAGTCACATTCAGACTGATTTTAAAAATAAATGTATATCAATATAAAATCCAATAAATTGCCCACGCATAAAAATCAATGCAATTTAAAATCTCGAAATGAAAAAAAAGATATTTGAAACTAATTGCCGGTTTGATGTGTTTTAAAAATGTACAACCCATTTCTCATTACTGATAGGCCATTTTCTCGGCCAACCGAATGAAACTGTCCTTGTCTTGAAAGATTTGAAGCCCAACAGGCCTGATAAAGCGACTTACTTGACAAATCAAAAAAAACTGGGCTAGCCATTTTCAGAAAGAAAAAAAACTACTGGGCTGGTTTGTGGTAAACATAAAAGAAACGGTTGTCTAGACAGGCCAGAGTGTCCCGCACAGCAGACACCCTGCTTCCATCTCAAAAACAAATTAGATAAATGCCACTACAATTATGACGATTCATAAAAATGCCACTGCAATTTCCAAACTTTGAAAAAAGCCACTGCAATTTTTGCAAACTTTGAAAAACGCCACTGCAGTTTGCAAACTTTGAAAAACGCCACTCCAGACTTCGAAAAATGCCACTAGAAATGGCATGAAATGGTATTTTTCAAAGTTTGGAAATTGCAGTGGCATTTCTCGGATACACCAGATTTGGAGTGGCATTTAGCAAATTAACCCAAAACAAAAATAACTGGGTGAGCTGCTAGGTCCCTGGTGTCAGCCGCTCATTGTGCAATTCTCTCGTTTATTGACTACATTGACAATGGCATGGGACCCAGATGTTAGAACTCCACTAGGAGGAGCCATTTTTTTATTGGCTTGAAATAATGAGGAACTTGCTTACGTACTGCCATGACCTTGGCGGGTCCCTGCTGTCATCCTCTCCACATACAATCATCTCCTGATTGTGTACGCGTCAACTTGCTAGGCCCACAAGTCAGCCTCTAAACCCGTGGAGGACAAATACAACCCATTTAAAAAATAACTGCCCATTCCATACGTTCAAACGGAAAGTTCCACATTCAGAGCAAAGTAACAGATCTGATCCACATATAGAGTACTGAACTTCCATGTTGTCAGGACCCCGACTCAATGCCACATCGATCTAGCATGTAACACCTCATATCACTTTGCGGCCTCACGCACGGTATTCCCACGGGTGTCGCATTACCTTTGCCCGGGACCGTTTGCGCCTTTTGGCACACGTATATGACAGTGTCGCTAGCATCCATATGATAAGGAGCCCGGGCTGACATGGCTAGCCGTAAACCCAAAGTGGCACAGACTTACAGGGACAGGTATCCATGACCCAGCATCGAACGTGTCGGTCATCAGCGAGTGAATCCAGGCTGTAGCACTGGGCTAGCAGGACTCCGGTGAACCGGGCTGTAGCGGGCTAACAGGACTCCGGTATTCATCGCGTGACATTTCCCCGAAGGGACAGACACAGGAACGAAGAAGGACACATGCCGGCCAGCCTAAGTGTTCCGGAGCAGTAGCAAGCTACCATGGCTCGGTGGAAACACTAGGAGACATTTCCCCGTAAGAGAGGCTACTAGAGATAAACAACTAGATGGTCAGATCCCACACATACCAAGCATTTCAATAACATACACACAATATGCTCGATATGTGCAAATACAACATGGCATCACAACATGACTCTACGACTCAAGTAATTTATTCAATAGGCTCCGAGGAGCGAGATATTACAAACATGGGTCTCATGACCCAACAATCAGAGCATACAAGTCAAAGCACATGCGGAAGCTTAACATGTCTGAGTACAGACATCTATAAATGAAAAAGGCTGAGAAGCCTGACTATCTATCAGATCCTGCCGAGGGCACAAGATCGTAGCTGAGGTAACAAGCTAAACGTCGAAGTCCACGTGGAACTACTAGTGAGACTGAAGTCTCTCTGCAAAAACATAAAATAGGCAAACGTGAGTACAAATGTACCCAGCAAGACTTACATCAGAACTGACTACATATGCATCATTTTCAACAAGGGGATGGTGGGGTTTAACTGCAGCAAGCCAGCTTTGACTCGGTGGCTATCCTAAACTACGACTGCAAGCAACTCTTTTGAGGTGGCGCACACGAGTCCACATATTCACCATATCAATACACCACTATGGATCCGCTCCCGTCTCCCTACGAGAACGCCATCCATAGCACTCACGCTTATCTTGCGTATTTTAGAGTATCCACTTTCACTTGTCTATGAACTGATATAAGCAACCTAGAAGTCCTTTACCGCGGACACGGCTATTCGAATAGTTGATGTTAACCCTGCAGGGGTGTACTTCTTCATACATGTTTCCACCACTTAGCGTCTGCACACGACATGTGCTCGGCATACTTCAAGCGAAAGCCGACGTGGGTGTAGACCACGACCTACCTAAACACTCAAGTCTCTAGTCCAGGTTTATCGCCTATTCGGGTTCCATCCATGAGGAGATCCGGCCGGAGTTTCGCTCACAGCCCCAAACGATGTGAACAGGGTTCCGTGACACCAAACGGGCGCCCGGTATACCCGGCCACGTGCCTACCGCATCACAGCCCACCCCTACGGTCAGCGCTGTCCACGGCCTCCAGCATACTACAAACACCAAAAACTACTTGCAACTCCTGGACAGAGGACAAGGGTGATTAAGAAGTCGAGCGGGGTCATATTTCAGGGCCCAATGCATGGTAGTAGCTGAATCATGGATCACAAACACAGAACTCAGTTCCTGAGGACGGCTGCAATGAGACAACCCACCATGTACTCCTACATGGCCTCTCACCGCTACCTTTACCAAATCGTGTTCACACACTTAGCTTACACACAGTAGGACATGTTCACACACCTCTGATTCATCCCCGATGAATCAGACCTGACTCAACTCTAAGCAGTAGCAGGCATGACAAACAATCATGAATGACTAGGCACATCAGGGCTCAAACAACTCCTACTCATGCTAGTGGGTTTCATCTATTTACTATGGCAAGGACAGGTCATGCAAAGGATAAAGGGGTTCAGCTACCACAGCAAGTAACAGATGAATCGATGTTGTCCTAATGTAGTAAAAGAGAGCAGGAGCGAGAGAGTAGGATTGTATCGGAATGAACAAGGGGGTTTTGCTTGCCTGGCACTTCTGAAGATAGCATTGAGTCTTCATCAGTGTCAACGATCACATCATCGGTATCACGTCTATCGAGAGGGGACAAATACCGGCAACATAGAAGGGAACACAATCAATGCAATGCACAATATGATGCATGATCATGACATGGCAAAATGAATGTGTTTTGAGCTAATGCAACTAGCAACAGATTAAATGAAGTTGGTTTGAATACAAGATTCAAATTCAAACTCCATATGTGATTATTCAAATGCCATTTAATTGATTTGTGCTAAACAGCAGCTATAAGTTGTTCTAACATGCATGAAAATGGTACAGATGGATTCCTTGAATTTTTCTGATAATTTTTCATATATAAATTATTTCATTTGGAGTTACGGTTAATTTTCTATGATTTATTGAAGTTTTAGCTATTTTCTGGAATTTTCTGATTATTTATAAAATAAACTAAATTCCAGAAAAGGAATATGGCGTCAGCATGACCTCACCCTGACGTCATCAGGTCAACGGCTCGGTCCAGGTCAAACCTGACGTGTGGGGACCACACGTCAGTGACACAGCTAACTAACCTAAGTTTAATTAGAGCCTGGGCCCGCGTGTTAGTGTCCTATCTACTTAACTAAGTTAGTTAACACTAACTTAACTTGGTACTAATTAAACAGGGGGCCTGGGCCCACACGTCAGTGGGTCAAGGAAAAGTCTAACCCCGGTCAAACAAGTCAACGCCACCGGTGGCTTAACGCCGGCGACGGCAAACGCGGTGGAGCGCTGCGGGATTGCTTCTCCGGCGGCTAAACGCGTGGTGAAGGGCACTCACGCATAGCGGGCAGTCGTCCGCATCGAGTGGTGCGAGCGGGAGGAGCTAGGGTGGAGCGAGCTCGCCGGAGTCCAGCTCGTGGCGGCGGCCGGAGCTCGGGCACCGACGGTTAGGCGCTACGGCGCGTTTCACGAAGAACTGGTGGGATCTGCGGCTTCCTGAGGAAACGCT
The DNA here is from genome assembly GCF_018294505.1 of Triticum aestivum. NCBI lineage: Eukaryota > Viridiplantae > Streptophyta > Magnoliopsida > Poales > Poaceae > Triticum > Triticum aestivum. Next base: position 469,731,517 of record NC_057804.1, read on the forward strand.
GAGCATGCCTACGTGCTCTGGTGCGACGTGCGGGGGTTGCAACAGCGGCGGCGACATGGCCGGCGGCGGGGAGCGCTCGGCTCCGGTGGTTGATGCAGCTAGGGGGCGAATTAGGCAACGAGGCATGGGGGAAACGATGCAGCGGCTCACCGCGGTTCTTCTGGTGCTGCTGGCGAGGCAGGGGAGGCATGGGGTCCGGCGAATCGACGGCGGGGATCACCGGCACCCGAGGTCGGAAACGGCGGCGTTGGAGATGCAGCAGAGCTTCTGGCGCCGCGTGACTCGATGGAGAGGACGACAACGTCGTGGCGGAGCTCGGGATCACGTCGGAGAGGTGGGGCAGTGGTTGTGGGTGCGGGGTTACGGCAGCGCGTCCATGGAGGCTTCGGCCATGGCGGGGAACGGGCGAGGAGAGGCGTAGGGGGTGCGAATGGGGTGTCGGCGAGGTCGGGGCGACGACCAGGAGACGATCCACGCGGCGCAACGGCGACCAGGGCGATGCAGAGAGGCTGGGTGGTGCGTGGCGAGCTCGGGCGCGCCATGCTCACCTCCCTGCCTGCTCTGGCAAGGGGAAGCAGCTGGCTGGCACGGGCCAGCACAGTGCTGGGCCGGCCAGTGGGTTGCCAGGTAAGTGGCCAGGTAAAACTCTCTCTCTCTCTCTTTCTGTTTAAATTCTGTTTTCTATTTTGCAGGTTTGTTTTGAATTTGGTTTTGAAACCAATTCAATTTATTTTGCTTCTGACAATATTTTTAGGAGCTAAAAGAATTAAAACAATGCTCCACAAAAATATTTCAGAATTATTGGACCTATATTTATTTAACAGTAGATATAAGTCCAATTCAAATAGCTATTGATTTAATTCAAATACCCAAAATAAATGTTTCTGAGATACCAAAAATATTGGTTTGGATTTTACCTCTTGCCAATATTTCCAGAGGATAACAAGAACATTTTCTTGGACTTATTTGAAGCAATTTTTATCTTGATCATTTTTTTAAAGGATTCTGAGGCTTTGAAAATTCCTCAATTCAAATTTCATTTGAATTTAAACATGATGCAGCAACCAAGCTAGTCCAAGGCCAGGGTAAAGCTAGGGATGTGACAACTCACCCCTACTAAATAAGAATCTCGTCCCGAGATTCAAGTCGTGAGGTAAGAAAACAGAGGGACACAAGCTAACACGATCTTCATGATCCAATCGCCCTTCTGGTAGATGTTGATCTTGGTACCTTTGCCTTCGAGGTCTTTGTCCAACACGATGACGAGAGAAAGAAATTCTACAGGAATCGATCTTCTCGAAGATCGAGCAACTCGGGATCAACTCACGGAATGAGACATTAATACATCTCGCGGGCTGAGACACGACGCAAACATCCAAAGGGATGGGGTGAAACAGATGAGGAAGGTTCACTAGGTAGACAACAATTCCACACCTAAGAAGGTGGTAAACGATTGCCAACGTAGCGAGGAGTTGAGTTGCCATGATGCCATAACGATGCACCTTAGGGAAGGTGACTCGTAGAAATATCCCCTTAAGAGACAAAAAGAATTACCTTTGATTCAAAGAGCAATGAAACTCTTTAAGCCAGCCTAAGGCAATTCTCGAGCGATTGTTTGGAGGGGGTCGGTAGAATGGCATACTCGGACTTGGATGATGTGGACTACCTTGTTGAAGACAATGCAATGTATGATTTTGCTTATCACCGGAAATGGAAGAAACCCATGGTAGAATGGCACATTGGCGGTGCAAGCTGGGAACAAAATGCAAATGCTGGGAATGATTCTGGTAGCTGGGGAAGAACCCAACAATAAAGAGTGAATTCACTGTTTGAAAAGGTCATAGCATTGCCGAGGAAGTTGAGAGCAAACCTAGCTAGTGCCGATGGTAACACCTAACGCTTGTGCGTGCTCTCAGGAACTTGAGCATTTCCATAATCATCAAGGTTTTACCAACATCCATGTCAAGGGTGCCGACAGCACAACATACTACCATGATGAATAGCGATGGACGATGCACATGCAAAGGAGGATAACACTTTCTCAGATTTCACCTTAGCGAGGCCAAGGGAACGAAATCTGGATGATCGACCGAGAGACATTTAGCACTCCGCTTCTAATGTTCTCCTTGATGTGCTAGTGTAACCCATTCATAGATATGGTTTGATATCTAGAACATCAAGTAAAAGGTCGGACTTCGGAACACAGAAATCCATAGGGGCAACTAGGGAGTAAATCCTACGAAATCCCTATGGGGAGGTGGCCAACTTCCTCAATCAAGATATTATAATAACAGGTCTTCCGGCTGGGTGTGTTGGCCACGACATCCACCTTACCGGTTATCGAGAGACCGATATTATAATTCTTGGGAAATGTTCCAAACCATCATATCTGCCTGAGATTCAGATCTGGTTGGTGTCAGGATATTCCAGACTCATCGAGTCTAGGAAGAAAAATGAAAGTTTGCAACACAATTCGACGAGACAACGCTGCGAGATTCTCGGGGAATGAACTACGATAGTAAGCTCCAAAACATGAGCTGGTTCTGCTACAACATGTGAACACGATGTCCAAGACAAGCAAGGCCACAAAGTAGTCTTATAATAAAACACTACCGAGTTCAGGAGGGGGAACCATCATTAATGACATCGAAGTCTCCACGCGTGGAAGTCCAAAGAGTTCACCTTGGACAGACTCCTTTATCTTTGAACAACTCAATCAGTGGCTTGGTGTGCTAGGATATACATATAGAATGGAGGTTGCAAATCTCCAGACCACAGAATACTTCGCACGTATGCATGACTGACTTGGGATGATTCCACAGGAAGCAAAACTAACTTTCTCAAATTCACGGCGGCAACTTTCACCAAATGCACGTGTATAAGAGGAAGTCACTCCTTTCATCAAACAAATACTTCATGAGCTAGCATGAAGAAAATGCTTTCAAAAGTTTCCAACACTAGCTTAATGTCCAACAAAATCATGGAGGAGATAAGGATGTTGTCAATGGGCTCAACAACAATTCATCTGGGTTTCCTTTTAAAAGGAATTCCATAGTTAAGTGAACAAGTGATAGCATTGGTCAGGCCAAAGATGTAATGGTGTATGCTCGAGGGATCAACCACGAATAAGACAACATTACGAATATCGTTGGTTCTGGTCTGATTGAATGATAGCCCATACTCAATCAAAGGTTTGGGTAAGATAATAGATCCAACAATTGTTCACAAGGACCAACTGATGAAGATATCATCTTTCTTCAACACACACACACACACAAAAAGATATCCTTTAACATGAACTAAGTCGGACAAACTTTTATCTTCCAACTCTCCAAGTTGTTGTTTAGCTTATCCAACTAGCTCAGGGTATCCAACACGGATTCTTGGAGAAGGGGTGGTTTACAGGAATAAACCAACTTGATCACGAACTCAACATAGCGGTCAGGTGACAATCTGGTAATACTTCTGAGAAGATATTCACAAAATCACGAACCACCGGTATGTTACTATGCTCGGGAACAATCTTGCTTTTCAGGGCAAGACGATATGATCAATAGAGCAAGGATTTGAAAAAATCCTAACTCATCGATCGAGGAGTGAACCAGGAGAATGGACTAGGTAGCACGATCAATCTTAGAATGATGATTCAATAACCAACACACTAAGAATGAAATTATTGTCCTTTAACTACCCAGCAACGAGGTTGCTAGGCGTATTGATTTCACACATCACAATTCATTTGTCGGTATTCCGGTTGCATCAACACGAAGACCGAGGAATGACTAATGATGGCAAGAAGTATCACTGTACCAAGAGTTCATAGGATGGTGTGCAATTCCTATAACAATTCTGATATAAAGATGGTAATACTCCAAGGTAGAACAGAACAAAAGTTGGATTAGCAATTTGATCTGCGGAGCACAACTTCTTTGACCCAATCCTGGATATGGAAGAGGTACTGGAGTTTGTTTCTCCTAGTCATTCTGAATGGAATGGCTTGACGGACCACAAAAGTAGTAGGCATCGATAAACGAACGCACGCATACTCTTGACTATCAATTGATAGACGAAGGTCAGTAGACAACTAAAGAGGGACAACTCAAAGGAACATCCAATTTTCTGAGTTGTGGATGCATGGTTTAGCATGTCGAACGAAGTTCAACATATTTCTTCCGGATAACCCATGCAGAAAGGTAGAACTGGCAGAGCCACAATATATAATGGAGAACTCATCAAGAATAATCCTGTTGTGATATTTCAGTTCAACGAGGAACTTCTGCCATAAGTAGTTCATGGTATTTGGAAGAAGAAGATACCACGGACTTTAAGGACTATCGCAAAGGTTACTAATATCCTAAAGGAACTAGCAACACTATCAACATGATGTAAGTAGAGTGAATCTCGGGTTCAAAACCCAGGAGTAGAATACCTACTAACTATGTGGCATCACGGGATGCTTTCGAGAATAAAGGCCAGAATCATCACACTGGGACACAAAGCATTGCTAAATTGCTAGATGATCCCCTAAGACACCTAGGGTCATAATAATATCTCCAACATAATGTCAAGGCAATAGAATACCTCAACTCAACAATTAGTGTGATTGAGCTGGCATAAAGGAACATCGAAACCAGAGGGAAAGGATTTTGCAAATGCATCAGACTATTTAGAAACCTGGAATGACTCGGACAGCATAACGGCTGTAAATGCTCAGAAAAGATTTGAGACATTCACAAAAATGGTGGCATAACCACTCAGAAGCACAATATCAAGGTTTCGAGATCAACAATTAACATACGGAAGTAGTAGGAACTGAACTCAAGCTTAATCCAAGAATCTATAAGTCTGCGGACTAGTAATACGTGATCCTGATAGAAAGAAGAGATAGCCTAGCTCTTAATCCCCGTAGGAAAGATAAGATGATGACTCAGATCAGAAGGCCATGAGGTATAAGGAGTAAAAAGAGCCTTACGTTCCATCCCACAATCAATTCCCTTATATAACTAAATAATTTCTAGACTCAACTTCGACCAGTTTGGCTTGGTAATCGTACAGGCAGTCAAGCTCTGATACCAACGCTATCAGGACCCCGACTCAATGCCACATCGATCTAGCATGTAACACCTCATATCACTTTGCGGCCTCACGCACGGTATTCCCACGGGTGTCGCATTACCTTTGCCCAGGACCGTTTGCGCCTTTTGGCACACGTATATGACAGTGTCGCTAGCATCCATATGATAAGGAGCCCGGGCTGACATGGCTAGCCGTAAACCCAAAGTGGCACAGACTTACAGGGACAGGCATCCATGACCCAGCATCGAACGTGTCGGTCATCAGCGAGTGAATCCAGGCTGTAGCACTGGGCTAGCAGGACTCCGGTGAACCGGGCTGTAGCGGGCTAACAGGACTCCGGTATTCATCGCGTGACATTTCCCCGAAGGGACAGACACAGGAACGAAGAAGGACACATGCCGGCCAGCCTAAGTGTTCTGGAGCAGTAGCAAGCTACCATGGCTCGGTGGAAACACTAGGAGACATTTCCCCGTAAGAGAGGCTACTAGAGATAAACAACTAGATGGTCAGATCCCACACATACCAAGCATTTCAATAACATACACACAATATGCTCGATATGTGCAAATACAACATGGCATCACAACATGACTCTACGACTCAAGTAATTTATTCAATAGGCTCCGAGGAGCGAGATATTACAAACATGGGTCTCATGACCCAACAATCAGAGCATACAAGTCAAAGCACATGCGGAAGCTTAACATGTCTGAGTACAGACATCTATAAATGAAAAAGGCTGAGAAGCCTGACTATCTATCAGATCCTGCCGAGGGCACAAGATCGTAGCTGAGGTAACAAGCTAAACGTCGAAGTCCACGTGGAACTACTAGTGAGACTGAAGTCTCTCTGCAAAAACATAAAATAGGCAAACGTGAGTACAAATGTACCCAGCAAGACTTACATCAGAACTGACTACATATGCATCATTTTCAATAAGGGGATGGTGGGGTTTAACTGCAGCAAGCCAGCTTTGACTCGGTGGCTATCCTAAACTACGACTGCAAGCAACTCTTTTGAGGTGGCGCACACGAGTCCACATATTCACCATATCAATACACCACTATGGATCCGCTCCCGTCTCCCTACGAGAACGCCATCCATAGCACTCACGCTTATCTTGCGTATTTTAGAGTATCCACTTTCACTTGTCTATGAACTGATATAAGCAACCCAGAAGTCCTTTACCGCGGACACGGCTATTCGAATAGTTGATGTTAACCCTGCAGGGGTGTACTTCTTCATACATGTTTCCACCACTTAGCGTCTGCACACGACATGTGCTCGGCAGACTTCAAGCGAAAGCCGACGTGGGTGTAGACCACGACCTACCTAAACACTCAAGTCTCTAGTCTAGGTTTATCGCCTATTCGGGTTCCATCCATGAGGAGATCCGGCCGGAGTTTCGCTCACAGCCCCAAACGATGTGAACAGGGTTCCGTGACACCAAACGGGCGCCCGGTATACCCGGCCACGTGCCTACCGCATCACAGCCCACCCCTACGGTCAGCGCTGTCCACGGCCTCCAGCATACTACAAACACCAGAAACTACTTGCAACTCCTGGACAGAGGACAAGGGTGATTAAGAAGTCGAGCGGGGTCATATTTCAGGGCCCAATGCATGGTAGTAGCTGAATCATGGATCACAAACACAGAACTCAGTTCCTGAGGACGGCTGCAATGAGACAACCCACCATGTACTCCTACATGGCCTCTCACCGCTACCTTTACCAAATCGTGTTCACACACTTAGCTCACACACAGTAGGACATGTTCACACACCTCTGATTCATCCCCGATGAATCAGACCTGACTCAACTCTAAGCAGTAGCAGGCATGACAAACAAGCATGAATGAGTAGGCACATCAGGGCTCAAACAACTCCTACTCATGCTAGTGGGTTTCATCTATTTACTGTGGCAAGGACAGGTCATGCAAAGGATAAAGGGGTTCAGCTACCGCAGGAAGTAACAGATGAATCGATGTTGTCCTAATGCAGTAAAAGAGAGCAGGAGCGAGAGAGTAGGATTGTATCGGAATGAACAAGGGGGTTTTGCTTGCCTGGCACTTCTGAAGATAGCATTGAGTCTTCATCAGTGTCAACGATCACATCATCGGTATCACGTCTATCGAGAGGGGACAAATACCGGCAACATAGAAGGGAACACAATCAATGCAATGCACAATATGATGCATGATCATGACATGGCAAAATGAATGTGTTTTGAGCTAATGCAACTAGCAACAGATTAAATGAAGTTGGTTTGAATACAAGATTCAAATTCAAACTCCATATGTGATTATTCAAATGCCATTTAATTGATTTGTGCTAAACAGCAGCTATAAGTTGTTCTAACATGCATGAAAATGGTACAGATGGATTCCTTGAATTTTTCTGATAATTTTTCATATATAAATTATTTCATTCTGAGTTACGGTTAATTTTCTATGATTTATTGAAGTTTTAGCTATTTTCTGGAATTTTCTGATTATTTATAAAATAAACTAAATTCCAGAAAAGGAATATGGCGTCAGCATGACCTCACCCTGACGTCATCAGGTCAACGGCTCGGTCCAGGTCAAACCTGACGTGTGGGGACCACACGTCAGTGACACAGCTAACTAACCTAAGTTTAATTAGAGCCTGGGCCCGCGTGTCAGTGTCCTATCTACTTAACTAAGTTAGTTAACACTAACTTAACTTGGTACTAATTAAACAGGGGGCCTGGGCCCACACGTCAGTGGGTCAAGGAAAAGTCTAACCCCGGTCAAACAAGTCAACGCCACCGGCGGCTTAACGCCGGCGACGGCAAACACGGTGGAGCGCTGCGGGATTGCTTCTCTGGCGGCTAAACGCGTGGCGAAGGGCACTCACGCGTAGCGGGCAGTCGTCCGCGTCGAGTGGTGCGAGCGGGAGGAGCTAGGGTGGAGCGAGCTCGCCGGAGTCCAGCTCGTGGCGGCGGCCAGAGCTCGGGCACCGACGGTTAGGCGCTACGGCGTGTTTCACGAAGAACTGGTGGGATCTGCGGCTTCCTGAGGAAACGCTGAGCACGCCTACGTGCTCTGGTGCGACGTGCGGGGGTTGCAACCGCGGCGGCGACATGGCCGGCGGCGGGGAGCGCTCGGCTCCGGTGGTTGATGCGGCTAGGGGGCGAATTAGGCAACGAGGCATGGGGGAAACGATGCAGCGGCTCACCGCAGTTCTTCTGGTGCTGCTGGCGAGGCAGGGGAGGCACGGGGTCCGGCGAATCGACAGCGGGGATCACCGGCACGCGAGGTCGGAAACGGCGGCGTTGGAGATGCAGCAGAGCTTCTGGCGCTGCGTGACTCGATGGAGAGGACGACGACGTCGTGGCGGAGCTCGGGATCACGTCGGAGAGGTGGGGCAGTGGCTGTGGGTGCGGGGTTACGGCAGCGCGTCCATGGAGGCTTCGGCCATGGCGGGGAACGGGCGAGGAGAGGCGTAGGGGGGGCGAATGGGGTGTCGGCGAGGTCGGGGCGACGACCAGGAGACGATCCACGCGGCGCAACGGCGACCAGGGTGATGCAGAGAGGCTGGGTGGTGCGTGGCGAGCTCGGGCGCGCCATGCTCACCTCCCTGCCTGCTCTGGCAAGGGGAAGCAGCTGGCTGGCACGGGCCAGCACAGTGCTGGGCCGGCCAGTGGGTTGCCAGGTAAGTGGCCAGGTAAAACTCTCTCTCTCTCTCTTTCTGTTTTAATTCTGTTTTCTATTTTGCAGGTTTGTTTTGAATTTGGTTTTGAAACCAATTCAACTGATTTTGCTTCTGACAATATTTTTAGGAGCTAAAAGAATTAAAACAATGCTCCACAAAAATATTTCAGAATTATTGGACCTATATTTATTTAACAGTAGATATAAGTCCAATTCAAATAGCTATTGATTTAATTCAAATACCCAAAATAAATGTTTCTGAGATACCGAAAATATTGGTTTGGATTTTACCTCTTGCCAATATTTCCAGAGGATAACAAGAACATTTTCTTGGACTTATTTGAAGCAATTTTTATCTTGATCATTTTTTTGAAAGGATTCTGAGGCTTTGAAAATTCCTCAATTCAAATTTCATTTGAATTTAAACATGATGCAGCAACCAAGCTAGTCCAAGGCCAGGGTAAAGCTAGGGATGTGACACATGTTGACAACCATCATAGCCAACTTAACTATCTAATCCCACTAATACTCTAGTAGCGTACAAGTACTAACTTACTCCTAGCTAACTAGACAATGTCGGCCGCCATCTGTGGTACACGCTAAACGCCGGCACCGCCGTCCTGCGCCTCGCCTCGGACTTGCAAGAGGTGCGATAGGGCGCATTGCTCGCGCGCGTTGGCCCTTTCCATGCCGGCTGGTCCACCGAAGCTTCGGCTTCCAAGCGGGAAACCCACTTGACAAGCTGGTAGTAAAAATCGGCGTCGCGAATGCGTGCGTGCCCGACACCCTCTAGGGCTATTTGCCGGGCGCCGGCCTCCATGTAGTCGGCCCAGTTGCGGGCGCTCTGCTCGCAACTCAGAGCGTCGGTGCGCTACTGCTCCATGTCCCGCTGGCAGCGCAAATCAGTGATATGCTGCTCCTCCGCTAGGCAGTCGCGCTCCAACAACTCTTGCTCCTCCACCATGCGGTCGTGCTCCAACAACTCCTCGATCTCCGCATTGCCATCTAAAGACAGATAGAATGCCTCCACCCTCCGTCTGCCTTCTGGTGAAAAACTGAACACTAGTTCCGGCGGTGACCGCCTCCGGCGTCACCTACCGCGGACGGGCGGGGGTATGGCGGACGTGGCGAGCAACGTCGGGCCGGTGGGGGCTTATGAGGATAATGCGAGTTGGGTCACGGTGGCACCGAAGAAGGCCGGGAAACAATACTTATAGGGGGAAGGTAGCGCGACGGTCATCGGAATTCAATGCATAATGGCTTAGCCCGCCAGCTTGCCGTGGAAAACTAGAGAAACTGAAATTATGACTGTCACACGCCGGCATGGCGGTCAAACGAGTGCACTCGAACCATCTCCCTCCTTGTCAATAATGATTCCACGGATTTAAAAAGCCTGCAACAATTAAAGCGTATCTTTTTTCGCATCACTTAGCTGCCTTAATTACGGCCGGCTGCATGCAGGCACTCAGAATCGCTCGCAGGCAGTACACGAAGAAGCATGCAACGAGTCACAGCCGAGGGCACGCATGCAGCCACTTAAATCGCTGGAATTAATTAGGCTTAAACTTCTGCATGCCATTAATTATTGCCATGCCTTAGTCTTGCTGCTTTGCTCACGGGACTAATAAACCCGGACGGAGGGAGTACCTTGGTTGGTGAGAGGTTTGAATTAAGCCCTGCAAACCGGAAAGGAGGTACTAGTACGTGCGTGATCCGCTATTTATTCGTGTAGGATCGAGTAGGTCGTTTCTTGAATTGAGCCCTGCAAACAGGAAAGGAGGTAGTACATGTGTGATCCTCTATTTATCCGTGTAGGATCGATAGTGTAGCTTGTCAGTTTCTTCAGAGGTAGGCATTTTTATCCGTGTAGGATCGATAGTGTAGCTTGTCAGTTTCTTTGGAGGTAGGCATTTTTATTCAAAAAACTATCACTTCGCATCGTGCGTCGCAAATAAAACTGCTAGGAGCGCATTTGTAGGCTAGCTAGTGATCGATCAATAACTTGTAAACACTGAGCGAACAAAAATAAGTAATTGTTAATGCATCTCAATGATTCACAGATCATATACAAATATGTAGCTCCGAAAGCAAAGATCAACCACTTTGGATCTCACGTCGCAACTAAAATTAACTAGTACGATTCCCATACATAAGATCAACATGTTAATGCATCTCAATGATTCACAGATCATATACAAATATGTAGCTCTAAAAGCAAAGATCTAGAGAAAACATCTGTTCTTCCTACTAACATGGATGCTTCTCTTGGCCAACATTCAGTACAGACTGAAAGACAAATTTGTTTGTGAAGTCTACAATTCCTCTTGCAAACATAAGTGGTTTCACCAACAGCTAGAACCATGAGAATGAACCACACATGATGGAGGAACATCCACTACAATATGATTTGGTCTTCTCTCGATCACATCGCGAGACTATTTTCGAAATACAAACTTTAACTTAGGCAAAATTATGCCCATTGTATAATCAGACCAGAGCAATGAAGCACCAACTGTTGGCCAGTAAATAGTACAATACTACTTTTCTGCAGTCCATGAAGTGACTATCCAATCTTTGTGTCTATTTTCAAATGGCACTGCATGCAATGACTATATTGTTCTCTTGTGCAGTTCAACCAAAATTGCGGACACTTTGTTTGTTTGCCAAATAGCAACGGGCAGACATCTCTGTTTGCCCAAATATCAAGCAGCTAGCAAACCACTAGTATTACTATCTAATGACAGTACAAAAAGAGTAGCAAGATAGTAGCAAACCATGTACCTTCGTAATGAACAGCTCATAGTGCCACCAATTGGATATAAAGGTTTGGAAAAAAACATGCTCCTAATGTTGAACCAGTTCGACTTTTTGTGCAGTTCCACTAAAATCGAGCATCCCTGTTTGCATAGATATTGAAAGTGTTGTTACTATAAAAGTGGCACTAGTTGAAGCATAGGCTCACAAATATAAGCATTCCAATTTCTTAATGGGAAAAGGTAGCAAGACTGTTTCGAACCACCTGTTTGAAGGAATAAATAAAGCAACAACGGCTGATGTCTGGAAGGCATACATAGTTTTTTTCTGAAAAACTGAGCCATTCCTGACCTTGCCTCTTCTTTTAAGCAAATTTTGTGCAGTTCTACTAAAATAAAATGCCATCACCGCCTTGACAATTCAGTGACACTGTACAAAAGAAAATGACTTAACATTACATCATGATATTAGGTATGTAGTCGACAGGCATTAGAGACAAACATACATACCTCCTCCAATAACATAATGAACATTAATTTTAACAAAGGTGTGACTAGCTTTACCGAGATAATTTGAGTGAACTCTACACCCTCTGTTCCTTAATATAAGACGTTTACGTGGTTCAATTTAAAGTACCCAAACGTCTAGTATTTAGAAAAACAGGTAGTAGTTTTCTTGAGCACATATCTGGGAAAGCTTGCCACACTTTATTTATGTCCATACAGTAATGCAACACCATTCATATACTACAAATATACACTAATCCAGTGGCTAGTGCAACAGTAGAGTAGTTAGCTTATTACAGGCTACATTACAATGGTTTTACTGAACAGATTTCAATAAACTCTAGCAATGGAAGGTTTCTATAAGAATTAACAATACAAAATGTAAAGGTAACATGTTTCAGCATTGGTATACTAGCTGTGCATGAGCATTAAACCAAATACAAAAGTTTGAAGGTAACTAGCATTATTAACTAATGACAGTATAAAAAAATTGCAAACCATGTACCTCCAAGGTAAATATCATTTCGAACTCGGGGGGACCTTAAAAATTGCTATCCCAATCTTGATAATCGATCAAACATAAAGACTTGATCGAACGAATCAAGAGAACAGCCGGAGGAGGAGGTGCCCATCTTAACCTTTGCTCTTGTCTTCATAATTGTCTGTGCAGTTTAACCAAAATAAGATGACATCAGCGCCTTGGCATTTTGGTGACACTGCACAAAAAAATTAACTTATCTCATGAAAGTGAGGTATGTAATCTATAAGCATTAACAGTGCAAAAATCTGAAGGTAGTAACAAGTTTCATCGTTGATATACTGGCTATGCAACAACATTAGAATGCCTTAGCTGAAAAATCTTTAATACCACCACAATCAACAGGTAACCCTGAAATAATCCAGCGACATTAAATGCCATTGCTTAAATTTATCGGTGGCATTAGACTGAGAGCAGCATTAATTAAATGTGGCATCACTTTAGCAGTAGCATTGCTTGACTTGACTGCTGGCGTTATACTAACAACAAAAAAGTGGCAATAAGAGCATGGGAGGCCCATTCGGATAGTGGGCGCACCAGTACGATGTACCTCCACGGACGCATAGTGGTGAGGGAGGTATGGTTGCCCAGAGCAACAAATATCCAAGCAGCATATGTGGATTACGCCCCATTTTTCTTCTCTTTAGCCACCTTTTTCCTATGTGAGGACAACAAACCGATCGACCTGGTCATTCTCTATTGCGTTGTCATGCCTTTCTACCCTTCTTCAACCAAGAGACATGAGACTCGTTCCTTAGCTACTGATTTTCCCCTTTTCAACCTAGATGCGGGTTTGATGCCTACTCTCTTGGACAGTACATTCTCCCTTCCTTTCCTTATTCAACCAAGAGATGGATTAGTCTGCATGAAGTAGGGTTTCCTTTAATAGTGCAAATTATGGTTTTCGTCTGCGTGGCCAGCAGAGCAGAGGATAGCAAATTGGTAAGATGGTGGAGTGGAAAAAGATCCACTTGCAACGACGTGGCAGATGGGGGAATAGAACAAGGGTATGGTTCGAAAAGAGGTACCATACCTGAGGGTCGGCGGGAAGTGGCTTCACTCGTGGTCGTCATCCTCCGCACACACTATGGCAGTGAGCTTGTGGATGGAGGCCATCCCGCGCGGGAGCTAGGTCTGAGAGGACGGCCTTGTCATCAGTGGGTGACCTTGCTCGTCGATGATGAGTGCCTCAACGCTGCACATCCTTTTCTTCCCTGGCGGATCTGTGACCACCGGTGAGGAGGGAGAGAGGGGCCGTCTTTTTTAGATTTGGAGAGAGGGTGGTAGTGTGAGAAGCAAGTGGGCAGCCCTTGGCAAGAAACCGCTGAAGCTCCAGCCTATATATCTTTTTTATACTACTAGTACTGCAGGTGGAGTAGTGGTAGAGTAGTTTATATTTTCTCTGCGTACAGTACCAGTTAGTCGTGCTTCAAAACTGAACGGCACGCCATTAAAAAAATAAAGGTCGATAACTAATGCGGCCCCTCGGGCTAACGCGGCCAGATCGCATTTTGCACGAGAAATTACACACCATGTTTCGTTGACATGTGGTCTCCTTCCAACATATCAGTGAGACGACGGCGAGTAGTAGGAGTATTTCCAAACGGACGTGTAGGCCGGGGCGCCTCTTCGTGAACCATGGAAAACTGGCAACCGTCCATCAACTCTTCGCCTTTCCCTCTCGATTTGGAACTGCTGTCGCATGCTCTTCCTCTCCCTCCTCCATTTTCCTTTAGCCCTTCACCCTTTCTTCTGCCATTGTTCGATCGTCTTCTCCATGGAGGGAACAGGACGGAAACGACCCCGTTATTCTTGCCCCAATCTGAAAGATGACGTGGTGGAGGAACTCATTGATTGGTGCGACGTCATCACCTCGGCTAGCATGGCAGGTTCGTTCAAGCCCATTTTCGACTCAACTAATAACATCATTACAAGGAACCCAAGAGTCAAGGAGCGGTTTGATCTCCCCTATCTTCTTCGCCGTGACCCTGATGACTGGCGCCGGCACGACAGAGGCCTCGCCCTATGCAAGTTGATGCCGCTTGATAATGATACATATGATGTTAAGATGCCATCACTTGAGGACAAGGCTTGGGCAGGCACAAATGGAGATTGGGTTGTTTACATTGGGTCCAACTGCGAGTGGGAACTTGTGAATGTGTACACTCGTGACCGGGTTCCACTTCCAAAAATCTCAGCAGACTGCCTAGAGGTTGAGCACACCGGTATTGTACGCACGTTCAAATACGATCATGGTGACCGTCTTATATGGAAGATAGCAATTTGTCGAGTTCCCAACCGCTCTTGGAATTACAAGAACTATGAAGTTGTTGCTATCTTCGACAAGCCTGTTGCCGTCCTTGGTGGTTTGACTCGATGGATATTGCTCAAAAATCAGTTTCTTTACACGGATGAGTACTCTGATGCAATTCAATACGAGGGCCTTGTGTTTGCTGCCACCACTCGTGGCACTGTTTTTGCATGGCATCCTCGTAGTTTCGGTACGTTTGTCTTCCACCGTAATTATAATTGTTTGATCCACATGCATGCGGGTTAGCAAGTTTCCCTTTACTAATTAACCTTCTTCTTGTGTTTCCAAGGTCCTGTGAACATTCCACCACATATACTTGAAAAAATTTATAACCAAGGGGGAGATGACGATGGTGATGATCACGAGCATGAAAACGAGCAGTGCCCATATACTCTTTGGTTCCTAGCAACTAATTCCGATGGATCACCTCTTCTTGTGTGTATATAGCCCACTGATGATGTTACTACTAAGGAAGCAGGTGTAGTCTCCATGGTCGCACTCTCTGGACCTATTCCAACACCCGCTACATGGTATTCGGGATGGATACTAGTGTGCTAGCGCCAACTCCTTCTCCCTGATACAGAATTGATAATCTTGGAGAAAACTTGCTTTTCCTTGGACAAAACTATCCAATGATGGTGAAAGGCGATCCAACTGCTGTTGACACAATGTTACTACCATTTATGAGAAGCAAATGTGTCTATACCTTGGACATTTGGGTGGTTCCCTACCCTGGTACTGATATAGTAGGATGCTTCAGCCTGGATGATCAGTCCTGCGTTGGTTTCCAGATCGACAATGGATGGCCCGTCCTAGAGAATCACTTGTGGTTCAAAGTAAGCGTTTCCAACACCGAGGAATGGTTGAGTTGAAGTTCATTTCATTTCTTGTTATTTGTTGTGTGGTGAAAACTTTAGTATATATAATGTATCCTCGTTGTCGATGTGGGTTGATGACCTGTTGTATGTAAAAACTTATATGCCTGTGATAAACTTACTAAATTTATGAATGGCTTTCGAGTCGCTTCTATGAGTGAGTGGTGCAACGAGGCAAAAAAATATTTTCTAAATACATAATTGTACGTGCATTGCAACAGGTTATCGGATGAGGCCAATCAACAATAGTAGTACACTATTTGTACTAGCTTCACATGCTTCGCACATCGGGCGGGTGTTTTTCTTGTAGCCATATGTTAATGTGTTCGCTGTACGTAAACAGCACCTCGAATCCTCGATACTAGTACTATATAGTAGGAGTAAGTAGTAGGAGTAGTAGGGTGGCATGGGCCAGAACAAGCATTCACGTCCAGGAGTACGACACACGCCACCACCACGACATCCATCTGACACCATATTATTTCTTGGAGTCCGTGCTAGAGCAATCTCTTCAACCTCGTCGTTTCTCACCCATCGCGCGGCGGGCGAGGTGGGGGTTTGCCGGTAGTCGGTTTCCTTAACTACGGTCCCACTTGTAAGGCCAACTCCAATGAACAACCCCAAACGGACCTTCGTTTTGCACGAACTCCCATGATAATTTTGACTAGAAAAGCAAGACTAAAGAAAACAAGAACCACAAGAATACATTTTACTACTCCTGTAAGTTGGATTAATGCCTTCTCGATTCATTCATTGTTGATCTGTGGAGGCTCGATCTTGCGTGCTTCTTTATTCTCCAAGTGTAAAGAAGTAGACATTGCTTCCCCGCATCTAGTCTCATGTCTAGCCTCTATTCTAGTAGGAGTATCAATAAGTACACTAATCTCATCTATAGCATCTGTGCTAGCTAAAAGTGATACAACATCTACTAAATTGCGCTCTATCAATATATGGATGTAGTCTTCTTCCCAATACAAAAACTTGCATCTATTCTACTCCATCCGTTGCATAATACATGCCTTCTATTTGTCAAAATATATATGTATCTAGACATGTTCTAGTATATAGGTACATCCATTTTTGAACAAATGGAAGTCAAGTTTTTTGGAACGGAGGGAGTACACAATAAAATTTTTAAGTTAGCACAGCTAGTCTAATCCGAGAGCACAAACGAAGATTTGGTCGGGTTCTTCCTTCTTTTGCCGACACGTGGGACATCCAGCATCCAGGTCGTGTCATGGAAGAAAATAGAGTGGTAGTTGAAGCCACGAGATGTGCATCTTGGGTTAAACTATAAATAGAATCTTACTACTCTTGAGTAACTCCAAAAGCGGCCACCGAAGATCTTTATTGGATTTGTTTTTCATCTCCAGCACATCGAGGTGAAAGATGTGCAGGTTCAGTGGGTCCGCTTGCGTTTTCACTGACATGTGGGACCGCATGTGAGCAAACAGACGATGGGCTCCACACGTCCGCTGGCTGGCTGAGAAGAGAGATAGAGGAGGGCTGAGCACGGACTGCACGAAATTTGTTCTACGTACCTCGATATAGACTCGATATAGTGGGGTGGCATGGGCCATAACTAGCATTCACGTCTAGCAGTAAGGCACACGCGACCCACACGAGTCCCATCCGACACCAATTTTCTTGGAGTCCATGCTATAGCCATCTCTTCTCCCTCCTGTTTTCTCAGCCATCGCGCGGTGGGCGGGGTGGGGGTCTGCCGATAGTCGGTTTGCTCAACTGCGGTCCCACTTGTAAGTGAAAATGCAACACTGCACGCATTCTTGCTTGAGCGGCGTGCCAGACCAACCGTGTGGGGGTGCGACGCAAACACGGCAGGCTTTTCCTTTTGAACTCGTAACTTGTAAAATTTGGTTCTGCTCCATGGCGCGACCGATAGATAGAAAATAACGATTTTTCCTAGAGTAATGAGAAGTTTGGTTCTGGCGCCGTTCATGCATGGAGTACGTACAAAAATTATGAAGTTGATGCGAAAGGTAAGATAATTACTGTAGTATCATATACTACTACATGGATTTGACAGAAAGATAAAAATACATACGGATCCATCAACGACATCCTCACACCCTAGTGCGCCGGGTCACCAACCGATGTGTGAGGAGCAGCGGCATTGGCGGCGAGCTCAACGTGTTTCTGAATAGTGTCGTCCAAGGTTGCCCCGCGGTCCAAGAAGGCCAGCGTCCTATCGTCCTCCTCTTGCATGTTGTTGTCCTTGTGGATGATTTGTGCGTAGACGTGGGTGATTATGTTGATGGTGTCTTGCTGCGCCAGGCGCTGTGCGGCGAGCGCGACCTCGAGGTGGACATTCTTCGGCGTGATGGCGGGTAGTCGCAGGGCCACCAGTGCGTCGAAGAGGTTGTCACCATAGTGGCCATTGAGGGTGGCAGGCATCGCAGAGCCTGGGCGCGTCGGCTGGAGGCTTACGTCAAAGTCGTCCACGAGCTTCTTGACGACGGTGAACTTGTCGAGGAAACCAACGAGGACCTCGTCGAACAAGGAGATAAAGCTGTCGTCCAAGCGGCCCCTCGCCCTGGCGGCCTCAAGCAATACTTCCTGGAGACGTTCCTCTGTGCCGGGCCGCAGGCCGGCATCGTGGACCATCTGGAACAGCTGGCTGATGCTCGCACTCATCGCCTCCATGGGTCTAGCTTAGCTTCTAGTCAACTGATATTGCGATTTGACTGATCACTCTTTCCCTTGGTTAGCGTGCGTAGGTGCGTAGGATTTCGTACTACTCCTCGGCCCTCTACTGCACCTGCCTTTGGCTGTATGATAGGTGGGCCAGCCACCCCCTGGGCCCATGTGTCATTCACACAAAGGTAGTTGCCGTAAGTCAATGAAGCTGCGTCCCCCTCCATGTCGGTGCAGTATAGTCATCTCATCGAACCTCATGTTGGGGCCAATCGAGAGAAGTTTGATGTTTACTGGTTTATTGGCCCCCTTTGCATTTTGCGCCAAGTTTTGACCTTTGATTTAACTAATAAAATGTTAATGCATGTAAACAAAAATGTTGTGTAAGTCACCCTACGAAAACCAAATAATCCCAAAACACTTAGGCACGATGCATTAACTCCCTCCTTGTTTCTTATTTCGTGACATATCAACCAATGAGAGATGTGGGCCATGCATGCTTTCAATGACTTGAGACTACCAAACATGACATGCAGTGTTTAGTTCATTGCATGTAATCGTATTAGTACTCTAGTTAGCAAAAAAACATTAAGTTCTCTCGCCGATAGGAATAAAACACCATGTATTTATTTACAGAGGGAGTAGTACATTTTTTGTGACATGCATTACTAGATATTGCTAGTCAAATACTAAAATCCAGATGGACGTGGTAGTACTCCTAAATCCAGATGGTGGTGCTACTAGTACTAGTAGTACTACTACCAATGTAGTAATAGGAGTACTAGCACTGTACTACCCGTTGGTCAAATTATTACGTGCTGCTCCTCACAGTGAAGTGACAAGACCCTGCGCCGGAGATGACACCTGAGTATAGGCGCCGTGTTCGGCATACCATAGTCAGCCTCACTGTCTGTAGTCACTATCATCATGGCTATAGAGATAGCCTGCTTACAACTAGCCCTGTTCGACATAATTTCCCGTGCGTAGATGCCCGTGCATTGCACGGAACACCAAGATTGGGGGTGGACGGCTCCGGCAGCGGCCATCATGCCAGATTTTTCCACGGCCTTCTAGATGTGGTGGGGAGGAGATAAGGCTAATTGTGAGAGACAAGGAGTTGTTTGTAAATAGGGAACAAGTGTGGGCATCTTTTTGCAAAAATGGAGAAGCTTGGTTTGTATGTGTCAGATCTAGATCTGATGACTATTGGTGAAAGATGGGAGGCACAACATCACCACCAACTCAGGACCTGTTTGATTCGCAAGATTTTGAATACGCAGGAATAGGACACGGCAATATTACAAGTTTCAAACTGATATTACAAATGTTAGGAGTAATGTTGCACCTACGAAGAGGGAATTACTAGGAAGTTTACGTAAGAACTATCGTTACTTTAGGTGGATGCAGCATTATCGTACAAACTAAAATCCACCACCCTGACAAGTCACTAATGGGCAAATAAGTTTTCGAGTCTCTAGCCACTTGATGTTTCAAAAACAAATTCAGCTTCTGCGGAGACTTTGTCATTTAGGCTCAGACGCTTGCGGTGATCAGCACGCCATTCATTGTTGCGCCAGAGAACGCCAAACCACATTACCTTGAGCACACTTGCCTCCAGAACAAAGAACCTGGCCAATTTAATCTCAGATGTGCTACCTCAATAGTCGATCAAATCAATTTCTGTAAGATGGAGATCAAGGCATTCGATGAGATTGTTATAGTGCAGCACATTTTTCACTTTCGGGTCTTTTTTAATCTGCAAAAGAAGAGAACATATTAGAGCAGCTGGCTGCATAAGATTGTTGTGTCATCAAGAGGTACCAATATCATTCGCTCATACGATAGGGTTGGCTGGCTAGTGATATTTTTTCACTCTCTCTCTCTCTCTCTCTCTCTCTGTTTCCTCTCATTTAACTAGGAGCACATGAAGAGCTTGGGCATTTGTTGCCTTCCACTATGTGGCTGTCGGTGTCAAAACCGGCGGATCTCAGGTAGGGGGTCCCAAACTGTGCGTCTAGGCGGATGGTAATAGGAGACAAGGGACATGATGTTTTTACCTAGGTTTGGGCCCTCTCGATGGAGGTAAAACCCTACTCCTGCTTGATTAATATTGATGATATGGGTAGTACAAGAGTTGATCTACCACGAGATCAGAGAGGCTAAACCCTAGAAGCTAGCATATGGTATGATTGTTGTTCGTCCTACAGACTAAAACTCTCCAGTTTATATAGACACCGGAGAGGGCTAGGGTTACAAAGAGTCGGTTACAAGGGGAGGAGATCTACATATCGAATCACCAAGCTTGCCTTCCACGCCAAGGAAAGTCCTATCCGGACACGGGACAAAGTCTTCAATCTTGTATCTTCATACTCCGGGAGTCCGGCCAAAGGTCACAGTCCTGCCATCCGGACACCCCCTAATCCAGGACTCCCTCAGTAGCCCCTGAACCAGGCTTCAATGACGACGAGTCCGACGCGCAAATTGTCTTCGGCATTGCAAGGCGGGTTCCTCCTTCGAATACTTCCTAGAAGATGTTGAACACAAGGATAGTGTCCGGCTCTGCAAAATAGTTTCCACATACCATCGTAGAGAGAATAATATTCGCACAAATCTAATCTGCTGACGCATTCCATAGCGTGACATCATGCCACAGCCAAGCCTTTATTCGAATCGTTTTACTGTCCCACCTCAGCGTGTTTAGCGAGGCGGTTTCCTTGGTACGTCTTGTCAAAGCAGAGATCGTGTCCCCTTATTCCGGGATTATCATCAATATGGGCCTGGGTAACCCAACCGCGCCATTAATCGCGGTGCTTGGGAGACAAGCGAGTTTTACTAGGCTGGTGGGGGCTCATATTTTCGGCCGCCCATATAAGGGGATAAGGATCTACCCTTTCCATCTACGCATTCTTCCTCCTTCGCTTATCCATTCCTGCGCACTCGAGCTCCAGCGCCCAAGTCCGCACTTCCCAGCTCAACCTTCTCCAATCATGTCCGGAGCGGGAGGTAGATGGATGGCCTCCACCGTCATGGAGGGGCACATCAAAAAGTTGAGGAAGGCCGGATACTTGTCTAACGACATCGCGCACCGGCTTCCAGATGAGGGGCAACTCATCCCACCCCTAGGCCCCATGAGAGGGTGGTGTTCCTCACCCATTTCCTCCATGGACTGGGCTTCCCACTTCACCCATTTGTCCGGGGGCTCATGTTCTACTACAGCCTGGATTTCCATGATCTGGCCCCGAACTTCATCCTCAACATCTTGGCGTTTATCGTCGTGTGCAAGGCCTTCCTCCGCATCAAGCCTCACTTCGGCCTATGGCTGAAGATCCTCAGCATCAAACCGAAGGTCGTGGGCGGCCGGCAAGCGGAGTGCGGAGGCGCCATGGTGGGCAAGATGCCCAACGTCACATGGCTCAAGGGATCCTTCATGGAAACCATCAAGGGGTGGCAATCGGGGTGGTTCTACATCACCGAGCTGCGTGACCCTGAATGGGCAGTGGCCCCTGAATTCCAATCTGGCATCCCCACCCGGCTCGCATGCTGGAAAGAGACGGGCCTGTTGTGGGGTAATCCGGAAGAGGTGGTCGGACTCCAAACTTGTGTTCAAGACCTGGTGAACAAGAAGGTTAAACTTGTCAACGTAGTCTAGGCCATGCTCTTCCGCCGGATCCTCCCGTGTTAACGACGGGCCTACAACTTGTGGGAGTTCGACCCAGCCCAGCACCAGGCTTTGTCCAGGCTCTTCGACACAAAGCACGAGGACGCCTGGAAGGTGCTATTCAAGAGCTCCGAGGTTCCCCCTCCCGTCACTGAGGATCGCGGATTCTGTGCCAAGCGCCAAGCCACTGAAGTAAGGTTGTTTTATCCTTTACAGGACACTTGGTTTTCATAGTTTGACTCTATGCAGGATCTAAACTCCCGCTCCTTTGACAGGACTGGAAGAGGACGTCCGAACAGTTTGACTGTCCGGCCCCTTTACCCGAAGGCCCAGCAGATGCATGCTTAATGAAGCTGCTGGTTCCGGCACCCCACGTGGTGCCGGAGAAGAAGGCCAAGAAGAAGGCCACGGGGACTCGAAAGAGTTGCCGACGCCTAGTGGTGTCGGATTCATCGCCCGACAACCCCGAGACACCCTCCACCTCCGAAGACAAGGAGGAGGAAGAAGAAGCCTCTCCCCCTCCAGCCGGGGGAGGAAAGAAAAGGAAGGCTGCCCCAACTGGGGAGGCCGGAGGGGCCAAGAAGGGGAAGACCCTTCTTCCAGACTACGCCTCTGATGCCGATGGCGGCGGAGAGGAATGGCCATCCAGGGCCAAGCCCCTGGCAAAATCGTAAGTATCCGGATACCAGAATAACTTATGGCGCTCCTCTATTGTACAGTACCTTCTGACACCGAATTCAATTATGCAGTCCGCCCAAGGCTCAGCTCGGTGATTCGTCGAGCGGATCCCTGGACTCATCGGATGTGAATAGCGCTTCACTCCCGACGGCTACCTCCCCTCGCCCTACGGACGATGCCGAGGTGGAGTCCCAAAAGGGGCTAAACCAGGAGGAGGTGGTCCTGGAGGCGCGGCAAGACGACCTCCCGGACTCCAGGCCCAAAGGGGACGAAGCCCCAGAGGGATCTAAGTCCGGCCCAGGGCCGGACACCGCTCCGGAACCTTCTGTGATTCTGGAGTCCGGCAGGCGGCCCCCTTGCAAGAAGGACAAGCCTACGACACCGATGGCCTCCGTCCAACCGGAGGCGCCGGACAATTTGCTGGAGGTGCTTAACGGCGCCTCCATCGACGAAGAGCACCGCACTGTTATGAGTGCGGTGATCCAGAAGGTTCAGTCCGCCAAGAGCGGGCTGACAGAAGCCTGTGCCAGCCTTCTAACAGGCTTTGAGGTATGTATTTAAAACATATGAAAATGGTACCGCATAGACAGTAGCCCCTGATGCTCAGTTTGGTGTTCACAAGGAAAAGCCGGACTGAGGATCTAAAAAAGATATACGCAGGAGTCTAACATAAATATGTCAATATGGGAATGCAGGCTGCGCTGGTGACGTCTGCCGCACTGACTGCAGAGTTCGATGCATTGAAGCAGAGCCTCGAGCGGTCCGAGAACGAGCTCGGTCTTGCCAAGAAGCAGCTCGAGGACAAGGAAGGTATGTAGTACCTTATGTAAGTATATAGAAATACCTGGTTGCAAAAATGATAGGACCAACATGAATGTTACAGGGGCCACAACCGAGGTGCCGACCCTGAAGGAAACGCATTCCAAGGCCGAACACAATGTGGCCGTGGAGTGCACCGAGCGATAGAAACAAGAGGCGCAGGTGGCGGAGGTGCAGCAAGAGCTCAATGCTCTTGTGAAAAAACATGAGAGTTTAGAGTTGACTCGAAGACTCGAGAGTCCGAGCTCGCCTCAGCACTTGAAAGCGCCAAATCTGCCAAGGCCGAAGCCCAAAAAGCCCTCCAGGAAATTGAGGCGATGAAGAAGATTGTGGCGGGTAAGGCATTCTTTATGCAAAGCAAACACAGAAAAAGTAAATTACCTGTTACTTACCCGAATCCAGAGCTCTCCAGGAGCATTCGCAGATCTGCCCCACGGTGTATCCGCCGCTGCCACATTCTACCGGGCCGAGGAAGGGAGCTCGACGGAGAAGGTCTTCTGGTCCCAGTATGCTGAGGCCGGACACCCGGTGCCCCTGAGCGACCAGCTGAAGCAGCTGGTCGAGCTTCATAAGGCAGCCGAACAGGCCATGAAGGGCCTGATAGGCCGGCTGTGTCCTGGGGAGGCCATGCCTTTGAGCTATTTTGGGCTGGTGCAGCGGCTGGTGGATGCCTGTACACGACTTGAAGTCATCAAGCACTCCATATGCACCGAAGGCGCCCGTAGGGCTTTTGCCCGTGCTAAAGTGCACTAGGGCAAGCTGGATGCTGAGAAGCTGGTGACACAAGGGCCACCGGAGGGGAAGGAGCATCGCCGGCCCGAGATGTATTATGAGGGCGTCCTGAAGGGTGCCCGTCTTGTGGCGAATGAATGTACCAGGGATGTAATTTTTCAGTAAACTCGCTCGTGTTTATCCTGTGCGCTGAAAACTTGTTCATGTGCGCTAAGCAACGCTTTTGAATTTGAAATATTACCTTTTGTGCGGCCGTTTATTAAATCTGAGAGATGCAAGTCGTCTGCTTCTGCCCCCATGCCACGAGTGCTGGGGTGTTCGGGATAAACCTGAGCGCTCTTGTTCCCATTCTTGGGTCCTTCAAGGGAGGCACTCAACACAACGAATAAGGCGATCGCACTTATAATGCTTTATCACTCTCACTTAGGCATAGAATTCTATAATTTTAAATTTCGGCGAAGCCCCTAGTATTCGGAAGACCGAGTTCGGGGCGCTATCCATGCCTAGGCCGGATAAATCTGGCTCCTCGCTCGAAGCGGCATAAGTCTTTAGGGACTCGAAAAACCTCTCAAACAGCGAATGGTCTCTCGCCCTATCATGGCGATCAGTTTTAGCTTTCTCTACTAAGGTGTTAACCCAACTCAACTGGGGCACAATTGCAGTAGTTCTCCCAACGCTACCTTAGCCGACATAGCGGAATGTAAGGTACCAAAACATGGGAGCCGGGAAACCCAACTATTGACCAAAGACATGATTCAGAGCCGATGCATATAATGCTATAAGCTTGGGGTGCCGTAGTCATAAGAGTGTTCGGTCTTCTCACACCGTATTCTGGGGAACTTAAGCCCCTGGTGTATTGGCCGTACCAAAGTGTACGGTTGCATGATGTCATGACTGAACATATTTACATGAAAAATGAATACAATAATAGACAAGAGCTATGTATTGTTTATTAAAGGGCTGCTATGAAAGCAGAACAATACAAATAGTGCGATAAGCAAGAGATGGGATTATTTGACATGTCCCCCTCCAGGGGCAAGCTACGAGACTTTAAGTAAGACAGGTATTTAGCTCGTTATAGAGACCACCTGGACGCTCGACGTGGCTTGCTGTCTCCCTGGCTGTTGGATCGTGTGTTTGGAGATTGTATTGCCGAACAAGCCTTCTGAAGAGTGGAGTCCTGAAAGTAAGAAAAGAGAAACGACAAAATTGGGAGAACCTAGTGCGGTTGAGCTGCCTTCTGGGCATGGCGTGGTTGTGCCCCTCCCCTTATGCCCATGGTACTTCCAGAGTGTAATTATGTACGCGTAGTACTGGTTTCGCAATCTCGCGACAGCTGGGGTTGGGGCCGCACTGCTGTGCTTGCTTGGAATGTGCCAGACGGTCTTGTTGTAGGTTACTCCTGGCGCGCTTGACGGTGTCCGAACGTTTAATAGCCGGACTATAGAATTGCCTTGAGAGGCTACTTTGTACTTCCGCCGCGAGGGCCGCTGTGTGCTCCTCTGTTCGGAGAGAGCGTTCGGTATTTCCATTGACTGTAATGACTCCGCGAGGGCCTGGCATCTTGAGCTTGAGATATGCGTAGTGCGGCACCGCATTGAACTTTGCAAATGCGGTTCGCCTTAGCAGGGCATGATAGCCACTGCGGAACGGGACTATGTCAAAGATTAACTCCTCGCTTCGGAAATTATCCGGGGATCCAAAGACCACTTCAAGTGTAACTGAGCCTGTACAACTGGCCTCTACACCTGGTATGACGCCTTTAAAGGTCGTATTTTTGGGTTTAATCCTTGAGGGATCTATGCCCATTTTCCACACTGTATCCTGGTAAAGCAGGTTCAGGCTACTGCCGCCGTCCATGAGGACCCTAGTGAGGTGAAATCCGTCAATGATTGGGTCTAGAACCAATGCGGCGAATCCGCCGTGACGAATGCTAGTGGGGTGGTCCCTTCGATCAAAAGTGATCGGGCAGGAGGACCATGGGTTGAACTTTGGGGCGACTGGCTCCAACACATATACGTCCCTGAGCGCATGCTTCCGTTCCCTTTTGGGGATGTGGGTTGCATATATCATGTTCACCATCCGCACTTGTGGGGGGAAGCCCTTCTGTGCTCTGTTGTTCGGCGGCCGGGGCTCCTCCTCGTCATCGCTATGCAGCCCCTTGTCTCTGTTTTCGGCACTTAACTTGCCTGACTGCTTGAACACCCAACAATCCCTGTTGGTGTGATTGGCTGGTTGTTCGGGGGTGCCGTGTATCTGGCACGAGTGATCGAGTATCCGGTCTAAACTGGATAGGCCCGGAGGATTTCTTTTGAATGGATTCTTCCGCTGACAGGGTTTAGAGCCTCTGAATCTGGCATTAACTACCATATCCTCAGTATTGTCGCCGTTAATGCGGCGCTTGTGCTTGTTGCGACGCGGCCTGCCATTGTTGTCCTTGGTATCTGAATTACCCGGGCTCTTCGTCATGTTATTACTATGAGCTAGCCAGCTGTCTTCTCCCGCGCAAAAGCGGGTCATGAGTGTTGTGAGGGCTGCCATGGATTTCGGCTTTTCCTGTCCAAGGTGCCGGGCAAGCCATTTTTCATTGATATTATGTTTGAAGGCTGCGAGAGCCTCTGCGTCCGGACAGTCAACTATTTGATTTTTCTTGGTTAGGAACCGTGTCCAGAATTGTCTGGTCGATTCCTTTAGCTGCTGAATTATGTGGCTTAGGTCATCGACGTCTGGTGGTCGCACATAAGTGCGCTGGAAGTTGTCAAGGAATGCGGATTCCAGGTCCTCCCAGCAACCAATTGACTCTGCTGGCAAGCTGTTAAGCCAATGCTGAGCTGGTCCTTTAAGCTTGAGTGGGAGGTATTTTATGGCATGTAGATCATCACCGCGGGCCATGTGGATATGAAGGAGGTAATCCTTGATCCATACTGCAGGATCTATTGTGCCATCGTATGATTCGATGTTTACGGGTTTAAACCCTTCGGGGATTTGATGATCCATTACTTCATCTGTGAAGCATAGTGGGTGTGGGGCGCCTCTGTACTGGGCTACATCATGATGTAGCTCATATGAGCCTTGCCTGCCCTGCTCGGCCTGGCCGTATTTTCCATATCCAGCATGACGGTTATCGTCACGTGTTGTGGGGCGCCCACGTGATCCGTAGATCGATCTTGTTTGCCTTGCCTTGTCCTCCAATATGTCTCGCAGGTCTGGCGCGTTTCCCCGTGCCTTGGTACTTTTTGAGCGGCGTCGGGGTGCGGCTTGAGTTGAGGGCCAAAAGGCCTCTCTGTCGCAGCCACGGGGTGGCTGATCGGCTGCATCATACACTGGTGATGTAGGTTTAGTTGCTTCCTCCTCTAGTTGGGGTAGCAGCCTGCGCTTTGGGTAGCTCTTGGAGGGGCTTTCGAGTTTGTACTCTTCGGCTGCCAGGACTTCAGTCCGTCTGTTGGCTAGCAAATCTTGGTTAGCTCTAAGCTGCTGCTATTTTCTTTTGACGCTGCTTGCTGTGGACATAAGCCTGCGTTTGAAACGCTCTTGTTCGACGGGATCCTTAGGCACGAAAAATTCGTCATCGTCGAGGCTTGCCTCGTCTTCGGAGGGAGGCATATAATTGTCGTCCTCGACCTCTCTGTCTGCCGCTCTCTCATGAGGGCTGGCTTCCCCATCCTCCTTCGCTGAATCCTGCTGGAGGGGGTTGTCTTCGGCACTGTCCGGGGTGTTATTGTCTCCAGTGCCGGACTTGTCGTTTTTGCTTTGGCGGGATTTTGAGCGGCGCCGCTGACGCTGGCGCTTAGGTTGTTTCTTGGAGGGGTCATCCTCCGTTTTTCCATCGCCATTCCCTTCTTTTGGGGTGTCCGCCATGTATATGTCATGTGACGAGGTTGCTTTCCAGTGCCCAATAGGCGCTGGTTCTTGGTCGTCTCCTTCATCGGCGTCCATACCGTCGATGTCTTTGGAGTCGAAGTCGAGCATGTCGGTTAAATCGTCGACAGTGGCTACAAAGTGGGTGGTGGGTGGGTTTCGAATTTCTTTGTTGTCCGCATCCCAACCTTGCTGACCATAGTCCGGCCAGGGCTCTCCTGACAAAGAGAGAGACTTTAGTGAATTCAGGATGTCGCCAAAGGGCGAGTGCTGAAAGATGTCCACGGCGGTGAACTCCATGATCGGAGCCCAATTGGGTTCGATCGGAAGGGGTGCGGAAAATTCAGAGTCCGGAAAGGAGTCCAGCACCTTGGAGTCACGGGTTCTGTGAGGGACAAGATTGGTGTTCGGCTCGATCGCCGTAGAGATTGCAGCCCCCGAGCTGAGGGTCGGAGAAGACACCTGAGCGGCGCTCTGGGCACTGCCTGGCGGCAGAGCTAGATCATGCCCATCGTGACAGCACGGCGCGCTCGGCTGCGGCTCGAATCTATCGAAGATCAAGTCTTCACGGATGTCAGCCGTGTAGTTTAAACTTCCAAATCTGACCTGATGGCCAGGGGCGTAGCTTTCGATCTGCTCCAGATGGCCAAGCTAATTGGCCCGCAGTGCAAAGCTGCCGAATATGAAGATCTGTCCAGGGAGAAAAGTCTCACCCTGGACCGCGTCGTGGTTGATGATCGAAGAAGCCATCGGGCCTAAAGATGACGACATAGTGGAATTCTCAATGAAAGCACCAATGTCGGTGTCAAAACCGGCGGATCTCGGGTAGGGGGTCCCGAACTGTGCGTCTAGGCGGATGGTAACATGAGACAAGGGACACGATGTTTTTACCCAGGTTCGGGCCCTCTCGATGGAGGTAAAACCCTACTCCTGCTTGATTAATATTGATGATATGGGTAGTACAAGAGTTGATCTACCACGAGATCAGAGAGGCTAAACCCTAGAAGCTAGCCTATGGTATGATTGTTGTTTGTCCTACGGACTAAAACTCTCCGGTTTATATAGACACCGGATAGGGCTAGGGTTACACAGAGTCGGTTACAAGGGGAGGAGATCTATATATCGAATCGCCAAGCTTGCCTTCCACGCCAAGGAAAGTCCTATCCGGACACGGGACAAAGTCTTCAATCTTGTATCTTCATAGTCCGGGAGTCCGGCCAAAGGTCACAGTCCGGCCATCCGGACACCCCCTAATCCAGGACTCCCTCAGTGGCCGATGCCATATTTCGCAAAAGTATGCCACATAATACGCATCGATGTCAAATAAAAAGATTTTGGCACCGCTCTCGCGATGTGAGAGAGCTGTGCACAGAGACCCACATGTATAAACAAATTAATCAAACCAACTACACCAGCCTCTCACTCTCCCAAACACGTGTTTTTTTATTGCCTCAGTCCTCTCTCTCTCCCATGTAATGTTTTTTCATTGCGTGAGTTAATTTGGCACCAGAGCAAAGTAGGTGATCCAGATTGGGGCACCAGGTGAGCAATGGAGGGGCATCGATGCCAAATGCATCACAAGTGAATTTGGCACATGTTTTGGCCTACAGAGCACACTTTTGTACTCCCTCCGTCCCAAAATTCTTGTCTTAAATTTGTGTAAATACGGATGTACCTAGTTACATTTTAGTGTTAGATACATCCGTATCTAAACAAATGTAAGACAATAATTTTGGGACGGAGGGAATACTAGCTTGTATTTAGTATAAAATTTTGACCATAGATTTACCTAAGAAAATGCCAATGCATGTCATTAAAAATTACACCATTTGAAATTATGTTCAAATACGAATCCAATGATATAGTTCTTAGTGACATGCATTAAAATTTTGTCAGTTAAATCTATGGTCAAATTTTGATACTACAAAATTGGAAGAGTAAACCAGGACGGAGGTAGTATTGCTCTTATGGTAACCATAGAGTTACTGGAGTAGTCTAAGTTACTTTCCACTATGACTAGCCTAGGCTACTATAGTAGTACAGCATAAAAATGATGCAGGTGATCACGTGAGAAAAAAAACTAAAAACATTTCTTTCGGTGCAGTGCGTAGATGCAGTTTTGAACACTACACTTGTCATCATAATTTGGGAAAATTACGAAAAAATTGAGCTACGTTGTGATTACCATTTACTTATAGGAAAAAAGTTTCACCTCGATGAGTAGCTTCTCCGTGCACGGAAAGCATGTAAGGAATCCAACAACTTGATCCAGATTGGGGCCGATAGATTTTAGTGCTAAGATCTTCACTATGCGCATGGATTAGGTCAAGCTTGTGGGAATCATTTTCTGGAAGACGGTCGTAAATACATCAAGAAGAAATAAAAAAATGTGAATTTCAAGAAGACGGAGAAGAAGATGAGTGTTGTACTTGAACGATTACGGATCTAATAAAGAGTTCACAGAATTTGGCAAACGAGTACACCAACGCTGTCAATTTCGGCGCGTCAATGACCCTGATTTTTGTTGGACCTTCTAGATCCGATACAAGCAATCTCTCAAGGAAAGGCACATCCTCAATGACCATAACATGGAACAGCTGGAGTGATCTCTTCCCAATTGATGTCTTGTTGCGGGGCCAGCAAGACACATAAATCCATCGGAGATTTGTCGAGGCGATGTGGAGGCTAATGAGCCCATGGATCTGCTCAAGACGAAGGTACTCGAGTGCAGTACAACTGCGGAGCAGGTGCTCCATAGCCTTCTTTGAGATGAAAACGTCGAAGAGGTCGAGCTGCTTGAGTTGAGGGAGAAGAAGGGCAGGTGCGGCATTAATCTGGGGAAGATAGCAGGAGCTGAAGCTGGGGTGGTGCAGCATTGGCGTGAGGCGGAGCGCGAACGGCGGGAGAGAGCGACATCGTCCAGCTTCAAAGCTGAGCTCCTCGAGCTGATCTAGGGCAGGGGATAAGAACCACTCGTCGAACTTGGGTTGGACCTTGCAGTTGGTACTGAACATGCGGATGTCAAGGCGTCTGGCTGGCCCAAGGTGCGATGAAAGGATCTTGGAGACTGCGGCCATGCGTTTGCAATCCCCATCGCAGAGGCAGCTGTCGAAGGTGAGGTTGAGGGGGACGCAGCGCCAGAGGGGGCGCCACCACCGGGAGAGCAGGGCGGTCCGCACGGCAGATTTGGTGGGGAGGAGGCCGATGATGACGAGCAGCATGTCATCAGGGAGGCTACTGATGAAGTCTAGGCTCACCGGATGCGGTTTTGGCTTGAGCCGCCTCCGCTTGTTGGCTGCCTCGCCATCCATCTGAAGCGGCTGCGACGCCGGTGTACACGTATGCTAGTGTGTGTTGTGTGCTGGGTGTGCGCGAGTGCGTCCTTCTGTGCATGTCGCCGTGTAGTTGTGAATTGTGCGTGAGTGCGTCCTTCGCGCGCAAGAAGTTTGTCCTCAATGCGCCCTCAATTTACTAGCGTGTGGGGTGCTACCCCGATGTCACGCCCAATATGCGATACTATCCTAAAGAGACTCAAAGGTCCCACCAAGGATAGAACCGCATATTGATACAGTTTTGCAAGGTGGATATCATTACTTCAACATTCAGTAATAGATGGGGATACATACAAAAGACATACAAAGCCACACGAGTAGAACATCATCTTACATGAGAGCACCATCCGACTATGGATGAAAACACAAACAGAAACTCAAACGACATCCACCCTGCTAGCCCAGGCTGCCGACCTAGAACCTATCCCCTGATCGAAGAAGAAGCAGAAGAAGAACTCCAAAGCAAGCAAACATTGCTCTCGCGTCATGATCATCGCATAACATGTACCTGCAACTGTTGTTGTAGTAATCTGTGAGCCACGAGGACTCAGCAATCCCATTACCATGGGTATCAAGACTAGCAAAGCTTAATGGGAAAGGAAGGGGTAAAGTGGTGAGGTTGCAGCAGCGACTAAGCATGATATGGTGGCTAACATACGCAAATAAGAGCGAGAAGAGAACAAACAGAACGGTTGTGAAGCTAGCAATGATCAAGAGGTGTTCCTGAACTCCTACTTACATCAAACATAACCCAAAACCGTGTTCACTTCCTGGACTCCGCCGAAAAGAGATCATCACGGCTACACATGCGGTTGATGCATTTTAATTCGAATATGGTGTCAAGTTATCTACAACCGGACATTAACAAATTCCCATCTGCCACATAACCGCGGGCACGACTCTCGAAAGTTTATACCCTGCAGGGGTGTCCCAACTTAGCCCATTATAAGCTCTCATGGTCAACGAAGGATATTCCTTCTCCCAGGAAGACCCGATCAGTCTCGGAATCCCGGTTACAAGACATTTCAACAATGGTAAAACAAGACCAGCAAGACCGTCCGCTGTGCCAACAAATCCCGATAGGAGCTGCACATATCTCGTTCTCAGGGCACACCGGATGAGCAAGACGTCGGGTTGGCATAGACCCTGGTTGCCCAGGGGGCACCGGACATTGCTCAGTTTGGACCAGCACTTAGAGAAGCACTGGCCCAGGGGGGGGGGGCTAAATTAAAGATGACCCTCGGGTTGGCCGACCCAAGGGAAAGGTGTAGGTGGTGGTGAGGCAAATGGTAAAACCAAGGTTGGGCCTTGCTGGAGAAGTTTTATTCAAAGCAAACTGTCAAGGGGGTCCCATAAATCACCCAACCGCGTAAGGAACACATAATCAAGGAACATAACACCGGTATGACAGAAACTAGGGCGGCAAGAGTGGAACAAAACACCAGGCATAAGGCCGAGCCTTCCACCCTGTACCAAGTATATAGATGCATTAATTAAATAAGAGATATTGTGATATCCCAACATAATCCTGTCCACCATGGGGCAATCTTCAACTTCACCTGCAACTAACAACGCTATAAGAGGGGCTGAGCAAAGCGGTAACATAGCCAAGCAACAGTTTGCTAGGAAGGGTGAAAAGGTGAGAGGCTGACATGGCAAATTGGGAAGGCTTGAAGAACAAGTGATAGGAAGCGCAGCAAAGCGATAGAACGAAGCAACTAGCATAGCAATGATAGTAATGAGATCCAAGGTGACGGTCATCTTGCCTGATATCCCGCTAGGAAGAAGAACGAGTCCATGAAGAAGACGAACGGATGAAGCCGGACCAAGCGTAGACGAACGAATCCTCACGATCGCAACGAAACATGAACTATCGAGAAGAAGCACACAACATGGTAAACACACCACACATATACATGACATTATGCACAACCAAACGTGATGCAAGACAAGACTACATGAAGCTACTCATGGCAAGAGATGATGCAAACAAGAGCAACACATCAAGGCAAGTTTAAATGAGGCCAGAAATACATATAACAAATCCGGTAGGTCCTCATATGCAAGTTTCAAAAATTGGTCCAGATCTGAATAAACCTTATGTTCAAGTTGTTAAACAGCAAGTTAAGATACACCAAGATGAACTACATGAAATTCTAGTCAAGTTACATATAAGGTTCATTTAGTTCGGAGCTACGGCCTAGAAAATATGAGCAAAACAAGTTAAACATGACATTGATGCAAAATGCACACAAACATCAAGCAAACACTCTCAAACATGGATGCAACATGACAATATGAAACTACATGCAAAATCAAGTAAGTTTCATCTAGAGCACACTCAAAACGGAGCAACGGTTCAACACATACACATGAAACAAGTTTAAAGGACAAGCTGTCCAAAACAGCAACTAGGCATCTAGCAAGCATACAAACAATATCCTACATCATCTCAACGTGAAAACAAAAGGCATGGGCATGAATTATAGATAAAGCATGACAAAACATGAACACTGAGCTATCTCCAGAAAACACTAGAACATGCTCAAAAGGACATGGCAAGATTTCAAATAATAATAGGTTCACAGGCTTAGCAGAATTCACAGGACATGGCAGAAATAACATCAGGTTACCATGTTTAGAGCTATCAAACAACATGCTACAGCAACTTAACATGGCAACCAAAGGCAAGACATGCTAGTACTAAAGACAAATAACAAAACTCCCTTACTGAACTAATTCCAAAGGTCAACAGAAAAGATGGTAGCATCCATGCAAACATGGCAAATGATATGATAGATTCAGACATGGCAGGAACAACGATAAGTAGGCATGTTGGTGAGCTTGTACCACTCACCACAGATAAATACATGGCATGAAAAAGTGACACGCAGTAAGATGACATAATTATGAAGCTAAGCATGTCAAGAGCATGTTCATAGGGTACATGGATCACTAGCAAAGCTCACAGAAAAACGAACTTAATGTTAACAGGCTGGCAACAATATTATTTAGCAACTTTGGAGCATGATATGAACAATCTACAACAATCTACAAATGCAACCATGGGCATGGATGGATAGAGAATGACATGTATAACAAAACATCCTTAGTGAACATCTGCAGAGTATGCACAAAATGACTTGTAGCAGCAGGTTTACATAGCATCATGATATAGCAGATTCAGCCTAGCAAAATAGTAACAGCAAGTATCCTACTTCACGAGCTCGATGCATTCAGTACAAGACTCACAAAAATACATGGAGTGCACTGCTGTAAAGATGGCATGAAGTAGCTCCAAACTCATGTAGACATCAAGCTCATAGGATGCACACACAAAATGCAATGAAAAAGACAAAACAGCAAGTTATGTTAACAGACAGCAGTTAACATCACATAGCTCTCTTGCAACAATGATTAGGGCATCAAGATGAACTCAAACAAACATGGCACAATGGATCAAAATGAAGAGCATCTCATGATGAACATTTTGATATATTATTCACGCAAAACGGAGCTACGTGCAAGAAGTTATAGCAGGTCAAAGATGCACACATATCATGAGTTTCAGGGACAGCAGAAAATCACACCCCGGGGAAAAGTGGACGAAGGGGTTCCGGGACGGAGCGGTACGGGATGGGCGCGCCGTTCGGTTCGCCGAACTGGTGGATCTCATCCACCCGGGCGGATCTCGCCGGAGGATGGCCGGAGTTGGCGGGGGTGGCGGGATTCGGCAAGGGGAGACCGGATCTGGGGCGAGGACGAGCTCCGGTGGCCGGAGCTGGTGCAGCCGTGGCGCGGGGAGGCCAGGCCATGGCAGCGGGAGGCGCGGCAGGGAACGGTGGCTGGAGGCGTGCGCGGGCGGCAAGCGGCGCGAACCGCGGCCGGGCAGGCGCGGGGGCGCGGCGGCGGAGGGGTCGGCTTCGGCGGCGGCGCGGGGTCGGAGCCCGGCGGTGGCGGGGTCGAAGGACGGCGGCGGCAGGGCGGCACGGTCCGGCGACGGGCGTGCGGGCAGCGCCGGCGAGGCGGCGGCTCGGGCCCGGAGGCAGAGGCGCTGGACGGCGGCGGGCTTGCGCGGGCCCTCCCCGGGCTCCGCGGGCCGCGGCGGCGATGGGCGGCAGAGCGCCACGTGGCGTGCCCGGATTGGACGGGAGCGGTGGCGGTGGACGTCCAGCGGTGGGTCGGACATGTCTGCTGGCGTGGAGGGGATTTGATCTAGGGTTAGGGTAGGATTCATCCGAAAAATCAGGGGAGTGGGTGTTTATATATGTAGAGGGAGCTAGGAGAGTCCGAATGAGGTGTAGTTTTCGCCCACACGATCGTGATCGAACGACCGAGAGCATGGAGGGGGTTTGGGTGGGTTATTGGGCCACCTTGTAGGGGTGTTGGGCTGCACACAAAAGAGGCCTTTACGGTTCCCCGGTTAACCATTGGAGTATCAAACGGACTCCAAATGGCAAGAAACTTGATAGGCTGTCTAACGGTGGTGTACCAAGGCCGCTTGGCAAATCACAGTCCACTCCAAGAATGTTTAACACCCGATCACAATAAGAGACAAAAGGGGGACGCCAGAGGACATAGGAGTGTCGGATTGCAAAACGGACAACAGGGAAAATGCTCGGATGCATAAGACGAACACGTATGCAATGCAATGCACATGATGACATGGAAAAATGCAACACGCAAGCAAACGACATGGCAACGATGGCGAATAACTGGCAGACACCAGGCGCATCAAATCCGGGGCGTTACACCCGAGTGGTTTCAACTTTGTTTACTTCACCGCGTGTCAGATGGGCCTCTAGTTTACTTATTTTCACCCACTGCCACATGGGACAGCACATGAAGATACAAAACACGAGCTGACAAGGCAGCATGTGGATTGGTTGACCAGTCAACTAATCAATATACGGAGCTATACACTGACACAGTGAGCGTATAATCCGTCGATATAGAGAGTTCGAGTGAGAGGGGAGGCCCGTGAGAGATAGCAGGGAGAGAGAGAGAAAGAACTACTCCCTCCGTTTGATAATGTAGTTCCAACATTTTTTAAGTCAAACTTTTGAAACTTTGACCAAGTTTATAAAGAAATTACTTATATCTACAATACCAAAGATAAATGATAGTATGAAGTAAGTACACGTTGTGATGAATCTAATGATCGTTCCAGATGTAAATGTTTCTCTCCACATATACCTGGTCAAACTTTTCTGAGGTTTGACTTTTCGAAATATCCATATGCTTATGGACGTGACAGAGTCCCTAACTAGAGAGAGAGAGAGAGAGTGAAAAAAGTGTGTGTGCATGTGTGAAAGAGACATGGACAACACACAATAAAAGTAGAGAAAAAGCGTGCGTGTCTTATGCAAACATATCACACATGCATCTTCGACAACGGAGGCAAGGTGAGGAGATAGTGTGTGGTTGTTTGGAACCGAGAGAGCAAGACCCCTAGCACGTGGACAAGAGGGGTCTGACAAACAATGGAGAGAGGTCGAGAGAGACGTATGGAGAAAATGCAGACATGGGGAGGAGAGAGTGTATGTTTGTCATAGAGAGATCCCCTAGAGATCGTGCTGGGACTACATGGGTGGGAGATTGAGTGACAAGGTGTGTGCGTGATAAAAGATGCCCCGAGAGATATCGAGATGGATGTATGGATGGAAGGAGACAATATGTGTGTTCCTGATGGCTAGTAAGAGATAATCAAACTTAGGAGGGGGGGAGTGCTTGCGCCTATGATGGAGTGAGGGATTATGGTACTTAGGGGGGGTGCGTGTCACATGGAGAGAGAACAAGGGCAGAGAGTGTTGGATGGGTCTATATGTATAGCGCGAGTGAGACATGTGTATGTGTGAACCAGGGAGATATAAGGCCAGTTTGGCTTGCGTCCTGAGCATCTTTTTCCTGGCATCGGGTTGTGGCTGGATTTCATGCACGCTTGTTTGGTTGCTACCCTGTGAAAAAGAAAGCCCGCCTGGCCTGGGTTCCCTTGCACTTTAATTAGCCTGGCTGAACTCCAAACACTGCAAGTAGCCTGGCCCAGGCGACTGAGTTCGAATGCCTGGTCGTGCTTGGTCGTGCGGCCACGAGGCTAACAGCAACATGGATGGATATTAGCATTAAATAATTGATGCATGGATTGATTGCTGGGACGTTGATGCTTTGCCTGGCCCAGGCATGAACCAAACGCTTCAGCACCACATAAGCCTGGCCAGGCAGAAATATTTTACATCCCACGTCCACGTACCGGCCATCAAGGCATGAGGGTCAGGTCACAAACCAAACTGAACAATAAAGTTTGAGAGAGAGTGACGAGCCCCGATAAGGCTGAGTGGTGCGTCAGATAGCTGAGAGGGGGAAAGAGATATTCCATCCGCTCGATAATGCAGTGCATGTAAATTTTTTAGAAGTCAAACTTTGGAAACTTTGATTAGGTTTAGGCAAATGTTATTTATATCTACAATACCAAAGATACATCATACAAAACTACATCTCATGGTGAATCTAATGGTATATGTTTGCTGTACTAGATGTAATTCTTTTTCTGCACGTACATGGTCAAACTTTGTGATGTTTGACTTTTCAATAAATCTATATGCTATGGACCGAGGAGAGTGCCTCAGTCGAGACAGATCAAGTGCATGTGAAGGAGAATGAGTAAGTGTGCAAAAAGAGTATGTGTGTGAAAGAGAAAGTGACAACAAACGATAAATTAGAGAGAGAGTGTGTGTGTTTTTTCGTTTCTTATGCGAACATATCACGCATGCATCTCCGAGATGGAAAACCGAGGTGAGAAGATACATGAAGATAGCTAGTGTGTGATTGTTTGCAACAGATAGAGACACCCCTGTAGCACATGTCTAATAGAGGTCTGGCCAACAAGGAAAAAAGGTCGAGAGGGACACATGGATGGCATGGATGCATGGGGAGGGAGAGAGGGTGTGTTTGTGATAGAGAGATCCCCTCGAGATCGTGAGGGGACTATATGGGTGGGAGATCGAGGGAGTGCGTCCGCGATAGAAAGATGCCCCGAGAGAAATCGAGATAGACCATGCACATGTTTGTGATGGATACTAAGATTAGCTAGTCATATACATATAGGGGGGATTGCGTGTGCCTACAATGGAGTGAGAGACCATCATACTTGGCTAGCTGGGCATGAGATTGTGTGTGTGTGCGTGTGAGATGGAGAGAGAACGAGGGAGAGAGATAGAGTTTTAGATGGGCCTATCGAGTGTGAGTGAGATATGCATGT
This sequence comes from Triticum aestivum, assembly GCF_018294505.1. Classification (NCBI taxonomy): domain Eukaryota; kingdom Viridiplantae; phylum Streptophyta; class Magnoliopsida; order Poales; family Poaceae; genus Triticum; species Triticum aestivum. Next base: position 469,770,240 of record NC_057804.1, read on the forward strand.
GTATGTGTGACCCAGGTGGTTGGAGAGTTTGAGAGAGGGGGGGAGAGCTCCGAGACGACATAGTGGTGCGTGAGAGAGTTACGGGCAAAGTGCCAAGGAATTTGTGTGCGTACGATGAGTGCACCCAAGATATCTAGCTTGGACTAGCTAGAGTATCATACATAGTGTGCGAGAGAGACCTATAGATGGTGTATATATGCATGCGAACTAGAAAGACCCCCCCCCACACACACACTAAGAGAGAGAGAGATGGATAGAAAGGGAGAGGGACCAACAAGGTTTTTGTGTCGGATGCGTGCGACAGAATTGAAGATTATCAGAGAGAGAGAGAGAGAGAGAGAGAGAGAACAGGAGTCCGGGAGAGGGGGAGGTCGCGTTTTATGCATCAAAGACTGATATAAACCATGTTTCGATATAAACTTGCATTAAAATATTTAAATTGGAGAACATGTTGTCTGCAATCCAATCATGAACGGATATATGCATATATCAAACAAGTTCATTAATTTGACTTTCAACATGTTCATGGAGAACTATAATACTGTACAACATGCTACTCGGTTGAGGTGTTCAATTTTGGATTTAGTTCACTATTTTGACCTACTGAACGAGCTATTTCATTGAATCGAGATATTTCATTTTGGATTTGATTCGCGTCTTTGAGTGGGTCAACTATTGGTCATATAGTAAATCGCTAGCAACGAGCATGTAAAAAAGAAGTGGCAAGATAATATTTCAAAATTTGATTCGAATCGACTTGGTAAGGTAGACGTGGATGCTCGTTCTCCCAAAATTTGAACGAACTGTTAAACATCCTCTCTGCTCGGTGGAATTCACCCGAGCAAATAAATGGGAGACGTGAAATTACCGTCCTATGTGGGACACGCATCAATTGGCCCGTTGTACATCAAGGGTAGGTTCGTAACTTCATCCAAGCACGCCTTCTCCTTGGCCGAAATGACATGTGCCGAATAATTCATAAACCATGGTCGGCAAAACACGCTCTCCTCGCCCGAAATAGCTCGAGCCCACTATTTCAAAACACGCTCTCCTCGCCCGAAATCGCTCGCGCCCACTATAGTTCAAAACACGCCCTCCTCGCCCGAAATTGCTCCCGCCCACTATTTGGGGAGAAGCAAAGTTACTCTACTATCCCCGACCCTCAATACACAGACCCAAGCCGAGAAGCCTATAGGCAAGGGTGGAACTGTAACTCACCCTCACATTTCAGACAAATGCGTCCGTAAGACATGGTTCCACTCCCCTCCCAAGTCCCCCCCCCCATTCATACCTCGTGGGTGCCAAATCACCTTCTCCCTGGGAAGCTCCCTTCTCCCAAGCTGCGAAACCTCAGCCCCACCTCCATGGCGCCCTCCACCGCACCAATTTCACAGCCACCCTCCTCCCTAATGCCGGAGACGCTGTCCATTTGTCGTCGTGCACTGGGCCGTGTGCCTCTTACTCCGTCCTGCTGGTGCTGCCTTGACGACGACCGCGTGAACCATACCGGAGCCGATTCACCCCCGCCGTTGTTCACGGCACTAGAGCGGCTCCAACTTCGGCTCTTTCCCTGCCGCCGGTCACCATCGCAACCGCACCGGCCTCACCGACTCGGCAGCTGGACCTGCCTACTTCACCATGCCGCCAGATAGGTCGCACCCTCATCTCAAATCACTTTATTTAGGCATCAGTTGTCTAAATTTTTATTCTGGGCCAATCGATTCCCAATGGGAAGCAGCACCCCTTGAGGCGGCGGAGCTCCTAGGCTGCCGGTTGGCTGGTGTCTAACATAAGGGTGCGGGGCCGCAAGTTCACTGCGGAAGCAGCGCTTAGATGGATATCTTTTAGAGTTGCATGTGTTGAAGGTACTGCCACTGCCGGATCTGGATGACGAGGAGTCTTTGTGGATTGGCCCGGGGGCGGCGCAACCACGGCAGTGCGGTGGGGCGGGGAGCGGGGTTTTGTCCGGGGCCACGGACGGCGGAGGCAGGCTGCTCTACCATTGGTCGCTGGCTCTTCGGGGAAGATTCTGAACAGTGTAAGCCCGGAGGCACAAGACGGCCATCAAGCCATCCGGCGTAGATCAGACAGTACCAAAATAAAATAAAATCATGTGACCCCAATTTAGTCTTTAGTCAACAGACGTGTGACCACTCTCGTACCTTGCTATTGATCTCTTAGTGTATTTCTTCAGATCAAAGAGATATGTCGTTCTTAACATTATGCGTTATCTGCATCTTCAGACACACCGTCTTCCGACTCACCGCAGCTGCTCCAATAAGGGAAGAATACACCAGAAGGGAGCTATAGTCCCCACTCAACAGTTCCCTACATTGAATGCGCGTGCCCGACATGGACAGCCACAACAACTGTAGGGCCATCGACAAGTCAGCACATGATGCTCACTCCTATGGATGGCAGCGAGATAGGTTGTACCCTCATCTTACTTGTGTGCAACATTTATGGCATTGTTATTCATCTAAGCATGGAAAATAGATCATCACATTTCACTGTATATTCATGTTGATCTCTTATGGGTCTTGTTCAGGAGTTCACGTTGTTCCATAGTTCAGCTAAAATACTTGTTCTTTAGGTAATGTTGTTCCATAGTTATCATCCATCAGCCAATGCTATCCCACAGGCTGGTGATTATAGTATTATACCACTTCTAGTATTACCTATGTTGTTCTTTAATACTTTTGTGTGCCATCTAGTTAACCTCGAGTACAAACGATACATATTCTGTAGCTTTCATCTATGTTCTCCCTTTAGGTTACGAGACATGTTGCTGCTAGTTAACCCAGTCCTACTGTTTATGTCGTCTCCTACAGGCACTCATTACATAAATCTAACTACTAGTTGTCTTCCATGCATGTCAGATATAATTGCACACACTGATATATCCACAAGAACCGCACGGAGCAATGTAAAGGCCAATAAACTTGATGTCAATGATACCCAATATGATGGAACATGTAAAGGCCGTTCTTCAGAAGACTTGCAGAAAGATGATGAATCATCTTCACCCCACAAGGTCCTTGCTCTAACTTGGCCTGTGATATGGGTACAACATGCATATAATGTCCTGGAGTGTATCTACTCTGTTGCAATGCCATGTGCTTAGCATGCTGATCATGCATGTAAATATGTCATGCCTTCCTGTTTTTCATTACCTATTCCATTCATGATAACATGTTTTCAAATTCAAGTACTGTCATTCTACTCTATCGCAATGCCATCTGCTTAATTTGGACATCATGCTTGTGAATATCTTATGCATTGTTATTCATCAGTATGTACTTCATCTGTCTACCATACCATGTTTTTTTACATTGAAGTGTTGTTCTAGTTCTCTGTTGCAATGCCATCTTATTTCCCAATCATACACGTGTATGTTGCCTTAGTTATTTATGTACGTATTCCGCTAGCATATAGTTCTACATTCAACTAGTGTTTTTTTGTTGTGTTGTCCTGTCGTATCCCTAGCTCTTACACCAAACTCCCTCTGTCCGGATTACATGTTGCCAAAATGGATAAAAAATGATGTATCTAGAACTGAAATACGCCTAGACCCATCCATTTTTTTCCGAATGGAGGGAATACATGTCAATATGTCATGCCTTTCTATTCTTCAGTACCTATTCCATCTCTCTGCTGTCGCATGTTTTATAATTAAAGCACCATTCTTCTATACAAGGCATGCAAGGGGAAGATGACTATGTTAGAATCTGAAGGGTTACAAACAAGGCCTTTGTAAAAGATCCAAACGCCAAGAGATAATAAACCAACACCAGTTTTTATAGATACTGCTCCAGCACAGAGAAACCCAACTCCTACTGATAATAAGCAGATTCCAGTGGCCAAAGAACTAGTCCGCTCCAGTTCAGCAAAAATATGTCAACTCAATTCTAAGAAGCGTGTGCATATCCTTGCATCATGAAATTTTATAGCATGCTGATCATATTTTCTACATGTTTCTTACCCATCTCTCTTTTAGAAAATAAGCTTAACAGATAGAAGAATTTCTGCAATGGTATCATTTATGAGGAAAGATTCTTGCAGGAATTCTCTGTGCTCCAATGTAGATGTAAGTACTTGTTGTATATCACTATATTTTTACATCAGCATGTATTTTGTAAATCGGCGTGAATCCAACTTTATCTGATCTAAATTTAGTTGTAGCAAAATGTATGATTAAAGGCCATAATGTTGATTTTTGTAAGGAAAACTGCCTGGTAGTTTTGCATCCTGAGCTACATGAGTGTACTATCTCATATCAATGGGTTTGAATACTTTGGTTCTGCAGTGGGTTTTTAGTGTTTTTTTACTGTGTTGTCCAGTCGTATCCCTAGCTCTTACATCATACTCCCTCCGTCCGGATTAAATGTCGTAGAAATGGATAAAACTGGATGTATCTAGAACTGAAATACGCCTAGACCCATCCATTTATTTCCGGATGGAGGGAATACATGTCAATATGTCATGCCTTTCTATTCTTCAGTGCCTATTCCATCTCTGTTGTAGCATGTTTTATAACTGAATCACCATTCTTCTATATAAGGCATGCAAGGGGAAGACGGCTATGTTAGAATCTAAAGGGTTACAAACCAGGTCTTTGCAAAAGATCCAAACGCCAGGAGATAATAAACCTGTCGGATTTAGGGTTCTGGCAGACCCTTGAGGTTCGAACACTGGGGTGCGCGCGGAGGTTTCGCATTCTACCTACCAGTTCCTCACCGAATCGCTAAGATTTAAACTACGAGAAGAACAACGCAAGAGACACAGGGTTTATACTGGTTCAGGCCACCATTGTGGTGTAATACCCCACTCCAGTGTGTGGCGTGGTGGATTGCCTCTTGGGCTGATGATGAACAATACAAGGAAGAACAGCCTCGCGAGGGTCTGTTCTTGTGGTGGTGTTGTCCCTTTGGAGGGGTTGATTCTAGCTGCCTATCTTATCTCGGGATTCCTGTCCAGATGCCTCTACCTTGTGGGTGGCTAGTCCTATTTATAGGCGAAGGCCCTGGGCCTCTTCCCAAATATTGAGCGGGAAGGGCGCCAACAATTGGCCAATTTGAAGGGGAACATCTAGTACACTTATCCTGACTAAAGTTGGTCCTCGCCTGTCAAAGGCTCTGGTGGTGACGCTGACTTGGGCTCCACGGTGACCTCTATCCTGCCGTTGGACTGGTCTTGGTCTTGTTGCACCGAAATGGATGCCTTTGCTTGATGCTCTCGCCTGTGCTTGCTCCCCTTGCACCAAAGAGGAAAGAAGGACACTGCACGGGCTGGCGCCCTTGGTCGTCATGGCTTGCGTCATGGGCACCTCGCGAGGTACCCTGCCTTGAACTCTCCGCCTCCTCGTGAGCCAGCCTGACGAGGCCGTGCCTGAGGAAGCTCCTTGTCGTCCGCCCCGTGAGGCTTGGCCCCTCGCGAGGGTCTTGAACATGGGCCGTGCTGGGCCCCCTTTGAGCCACGCCGCAAGCCACAGGCAGGCAAGTCTGGGGACCCCCGTTCCCAGAATGCCGACAATAGCCCCCGGGCCCAAGGCGCGCCCGGACTTGGCCGAGCAGGGAGGCGAAAGGGCAAGTGCGAAGCGTCGCGAGCCCTAACAGCCTGTGGCCTTGGGCGCCGCATGGCGGTTGATTAGACGTGGGCGGCACTGTTCCCCCACGCCTCCTCATTTGGTGCCAGGCTAGGCGGACTTGCAGTTGTACACAGCCACTCCCCTTTCCATTGCTCGTGCGCCCTCTATCCTTCGTCCTCTCGAACTCCAGCTTCTGCTTCGAAGCCAATCTCGAACCTTTCCTCCCCCCTTCCATCGCCATGGCTCCGACGAAGAAGGGGAGAGGGAAGGGACCCATGCCTTCCCCTCGCTCGCCGCCGGCGGCGGCCCCCGCCATGGATTGGTCGATCATAGTCAATCGAGAGGGCTTGGACAAGGTCAGCTCGGCCCTGGCCACCATCTTCAATGAATGCGGGAGGACGACGGCCTGGCCCACGTCTCGGTTCTCCATCGACAGGATAATCACCGACGTTCCCTATTTCATTGATGAACTGTGGGCGGGGCTAATTCCCCCCTTCTCTGATTTCTTCAATGCCGTGCTCTCCCATTATCAGATCCACATGATGCACCTGGGTCCCGACTCCATTACTCTTCTGGCGATCTTCGCCTTCGTTTGCGAGGCTATGGTTGGCATCATCCCTTCGGTTGCCCTGTTGCACCACTTCTTCGCTCTGCACCTCGTCGACCCCGCCCAATGCTCGGGATGCGCGAGCTTCATCGCTGCACCCGAGACGGCGGCCTTAGGGATTGACTTTGGTCTTCTTCCGCCCGCGCCTGGGTTCCGCGAGCGATGGCTGTATGTGGACGTGGGGGTGCCCAACCCCCTGCTGTCGAAGCCGACTTCGCCTGCTGTCCCCAATTCGGGCTGGAGCCAGGAGACGCTCACAAGCCCCCAGCTCTTCTTCATCTGGCGTCGCTTCGAGTGCTTGAGATCGCTTGACGTGACGGCGCCCAAGGTGGTGAAGGAGTTCCTGCTACGCCGGGTCACCCCTCTCCAGCGCCACTCCCGCCGAATGTGGGCCTTCAACAGGCGCGGGGATCGCATGAGGCTCTAAGAAGAGGACCTGACGCCTAAAGCGTTGAGGAAGGTACTCTTGGTTCTGACCGGGGACCCCAACCCCGGCAGCATCCAGCAAGGGGGGGCCTTGATGTACCTCTATTCGGGCAGGAGAGACTTCGTGAATCATATGCCCGTTTTCGACGAATGGGGACCACACCCCGTCGGCCTCCAGGGGCCTCGTGAGAATCCAGTGACGGTGGCCGCCCTCTCAGTTGGCCGAGGCGATTCTTCCTCAAGTGGCGGAGCAGGGAGGCATGAGCCTCCGGAGGCCGCGGGTGCCCCCGCCGAGGCGACAGCATCAGGCAGCGCTCAGGAGGGAGCGCCCCCTGAGGCCCATGCTGCTGGGGCTGAGGGCGGCGAGCAGCCGCCTGCCGCGCATGGGGCCGAGGCCTCCGAGGCCCCGGCCGCTTTCCTTGGTGGGGCGACCGGTGGCGCGCATCAGGCAGACACCCCTGACGCGGGCCACCCTCATGCTTCCTCTTCATCGCAGGCTGACCCCTGCGCTCAACTCTTGGGCCACTTCTGCGTGGACTTTGAGGCCCTCCGGAAGAGAAGGCAGGCCCTGGGCGACGATTACCCTTATCGCCTGCTGAAGCGTAGAATGTACTTCGCCATCGATGAGTAAGTCTTCTCCCTTCCCAGCTCCAGATTCTTCTGCTGCCCTTCCTGATCCTTGCTCCGCAGGGCCCTTCCTCCCGAGCTCATGGAGATGACTGAGGAGCCACCCCCCTGCTTCCGCCTTCTCCACCATCTCCGGTCGCTTCGAGCAGTAGAGCCTTTGGGTGAGGTCGGTCGAAGAGACGAATTGCCCAGAGGCGCAATGCGGCCCCGCGCGCCTCGTGGCCTTCCTTCGCGAGCCTTCTCGGGGCCCAGCCAGCCTGCCATGGGCTTCTCGTCTGGTCATGGATCGCGATTGGCTGGGGTACTCCCAGCGTTCTTCACTTGGGGATGGACTGGCCCCAGGCCGGGCTTCTGGCGAGGCGCGCCCGGTCGCCTCAAGGGTGCCAGCCCCCAGCCCCCTGCCCAAAGGGGAAGTGCTATTCTGTGCCCCCGGTGCTTGCTTGGGGCGGATGACGGTGCGGAATACGTACTCGAGCACGCTCGGGAGTGTCGCGCTCTTCGCCAAGGGTTCCTTCGGAGGGCGGCTAACGCGGTGAGCCTGCTTGGTGAAGAGCTTGCTGATGAAGACACACGCCTTGAGGCTGAGGGCCTGCGCTTGGTCGTGGATAGGCGCGAGCTGGAGGCGGCAGTCACCCTCGTGCGCCGCGAACGCGACCTTGACGATGAGGAGGCCGAGGCGTCGCTGGCGTCCTCTCGGGTGGCCCGTTCCCAGGCTGTCGAGGAAGCCCGGGAAGCTGACCAGCGGCGAGAGGCGACGGAAGAGCGGGCAATGGAACTCCTGGCCCGGTGCCGCTCACTGGAGGAGCAGGTGGAGTTGCGTGATGCGTCCCTCGCATCGATGAAGGTGACTTCCGGTGACCCAGCGGGGCTCCGGAAGCGTGAGGAAGCGCTGACGCTGGAAGGTGCTGAACGCGCACGTGAGTATGAACGCGTGGAGACAAGGGAGCGCTTGTTGACACGGGAGGAGGATGATGTCGCTGCGCGGGAAACCCGTGTCTTGGAGGAGATTAGACGTCGGGTGGCAACGACGCGCTCGAACCTCGAGCGCGAGTTTGAGGAGAGGCTGGAGTTGATCCGGACCGAGGCTGAAGGCAGGACCACAACCCTGAGGACCAAGCTAGAAGAAACGATGCGGCGGGTTGATGCTTTGTGGGCCGCACTTGAGGTGGCGCAGGGGGAGTCGACTACTTCCCATGCCGAGGTGCTTCTTCTTCGCCAACGGCTGGACGAGGCTGAGGCCGTTGCGCACCAGAATGTGGACGAGATACGCCAGCGGCGGCTCCTGGAGCATGAGCACGCCCCTATGCTCGCCACGCTTCGGGAGAGAGCCAACACGGCCTTGGGAAACAACTACAAAGCGGCCGCCGGCGCGCCGCACGCAACCAACTACGCCGGCAATCTTCAATTCTTCACCGACATCATGACGCAGCTGGAGGCGCGGTCGGTCAGGGCTAACAGGTTGGTGGAGGAAAAGAGTCGCGCCCTGCTCGGGCGCGCCTTCTCTCGTGTCTTCAGCCATATCCAGAACATGGATCCTCACTTCGATTTTGACGCCGCCATCGCCCCGTTCCCCAGGCCGTCCACTGGTGGACTGGGTGGAAGACAACGTGGATGCTCTTGTCAGGGCCTTCGCTTCAGACGATGATGACGCGATCGTGGCCGCCAACAAGGGCGGCGTGGTGAACGGCCCTGACACCGCCGGCGACAACGTAGAGGACGATGACGAGGCCAGTGACGCCAGTGACAGTTCGGGTGGTGCTCCTGAGGATGCATTGGGGGATTTATCCGACTGACCGCACATTGCTCCTGTTTCCTTACCCTGCATGAATAGAACTCAGGCTTTTCGACCTGCCGATTGTAAGAGCATTTTGGGAGGGGGTGCCCTTCATGTAAAGCTTATGTTCAGCATACTAGTGGGTGCTGTATCGCCCATGTGCCCATGCCAAGTGGTTGTCTAGGTGAACAACCGGGTGGCTAGTTTACCTTTGTCCTGTGCGGGTCCTGAGATAACACGCGGGAGGCCATGGTGCCTCGAATGCCTCTTGATCGAATCCGTAGGATATGCAGTGAAAAAGCCTCCTGAGAGGGCATGGCGGCGGCAGTCTGGGCTGCATGCAAGCTAGGCCAGACCTGGCTCGCGAGGGGCTCACGAGGGGAGGCAGCTGAGGAGAGGTCGTAACCAAAACGTAGAGATTGCTCGAACGAGATTAAGCACCCTTTCCCCGAACACATGCAAATCTCAAATTCGAATCCAACTTAAATCCAGCGAGAGAAAGCAACAACCAAGGGAAAAGCAACGAAGGCAGAAAAAGGCCGCGTCCGGCACCTAGTCTAGTCTTGGACGTCTTCTCACCAGCACGGAGCTAAGTGCTGCCACTTGGCGTGGGAGGGAGCCCCAGGGCATGAGGCCGGCACCCCCGAGACTCCGGGGCGTGTACAGCCCCACTCAATATTACGTGAGAGTGTCACGGGGCGGCGAGCTTCACATGCACTGGGCCTTCTTCACAGGTACCGGCCTCGCTTCATATCGCCAGATGAGGGCCCCGCCTTGCGCCACACTCTAGTGCCATCAACGACGACCGGAAACCAGGACGCTGCCGAAGGGGTAGAGCGGTCGCCAGCGGTTCCCCCGACGACCACGGGTCGTCCGCCAGGGGCAGGCCCTGAGGTGCCTCCCCAGCGGAGGGCCTACCTCCTGGGAACGCCTTGCTCCGAACGCCACGGTGGTGATGTCGGATCCCGGCCCCTCCCCTGCAGCCCCGGATGCCCTCCTGCTGAGGGGCAGGAGGCTGCGGGAGCGGGGCAGTTGCTTGCGGTGGCGACCTGCACCTCCTGCGACCCATGATTAGCATATGCCTGCTCCTGAGGAATTAGTGGTACCCGATAATCGCCGCTTCTAGCGCGGCCGGTGGGGCCGTCCCGGGACTCCTGGAAGAGCTCAGCTTCTGGTGCCTCGTCCCCCCAGCTCGGGCTGAGGAGCGAGCCTTGTTCGCCCTCGCGCAGGTGCCCTTGGTCCAACATGCGGGGCACGTACTCTTCGGGGGCCGCCACCCCGAAGGCCACATCATAGTGCTCCGTGCGCCACGCAGCTCTGCTTGATGTGCCAACCTGGGGGAGGTAGCATGGCAGCCCACTGGGGCCGTGGGTTGCGACGAGTCCTTCCTCGCTGGCGGGGAGTGGAGTCAGTGCAGCCGCCGGCCCAGTGCTGACGGCTTCATCGGTGTCGGGGTAGCCTTGGAGCCCGCGGGCGCGCGTGGGGTCCTTGCGCGGGCTGCTCTGGGCCTGAGACGGGAGTTGAGTGCAGAAGGGGTGAGCCCCCGAGGCGGCAAAGCCCAGAAGCTCTGCCACCCACTCTAGCAGCACGTCTTGGTCGCCTTTCATTAGCCCGCACTGCAGCAGCTCTCGGGCCACCGTGAGCGCGGCCCTTGAGTTCGCCTTCTCCCGATGAGTGTACGGCGCCGTGGCCGCGGCGTGGTTGGAGGCTCTTGCTGCCGACCGCGTCTGTCGCGGTGTGAGAGCTGTCGGGGTCTGTCCGCGTCGCCCATGGCCCGCAGCACCCTGCGGACCGCGAGCTGCCTGGCGCCTTGGGTCGCCCGGGGAGAGCGGCTCTGCGCGGGCGGGCCAAGCCGCCCAGGGTGCGGGGTTGCCCGCTTGGTCGCCGGACATGGTGATGATGATGCGGCGGGACACGAAGTGGCGGAACATGGATCCCGGCGCACCCCTACCTGGCGCGCCAAATGTCGGATTTAGGGTTCCGGCAGACCCTTGAGGTTCGAACACTGGCGTGCGCGCGGAGGTTTCGCCTTCTACCTACCTGTTCCTCACCGAATCGCTAAGATCTAAACTACGAAAAGAACAACGCAAGAGACACAGGGTTTATACTGGTTCAGGCCACCATTGTGGTGTAATACCCTACTCCAGTGTGTGGCGTGGTGGATTACCTCTTGGGCTGATGATGAACAATACAAGGAAGAACAGCCTCGCGAGGGTCTGTTCTTGTGGTGGTGTTGTCCCTTTGGAGGGGTTTATTCTAGCTGCCTATCTTATCTCCGTATTCCTGTCCAGATGCCTCTACCTTGTGGGTGGCTAGTCCTATTTATAGGCGAAGGCCCTGGGCCTCTTCCTAAATATTGAGCGGGAAGGACGCCAACAATTGGCCAATTTGAAGGGGAACATCTAGTACACTTATCCTGACTAAAGTTAGTCCTCGCCTGTCAAAGGCTCTGGTGGTGACGCCGACTTTGGCTCCACGGTGACCTCCATCCTGCCGTTGGACTGGTCTTGGTCTTATTGCACCGAAATGGATGCCTTTGCTTGATGCTCTTGCCTGCGCTTGCTCTCCTTGCACCAAAGAGGAAAGAAGGACACTGCGCGGGCTGGCGCCCTTGGTCGTCATGGCTTGCATCATGGGCACCTCGCGAGGTACCTCGCCTTGAACTCTCTGCCTCCTCGTGAGCCAGCCTGATGAGGCCGTGCCTGAGGAAGCTCCTTGTCGTGCGCCCCGCGAGGCTTGGCCCCTCGCGAGGGTCTTGAGCTTGTGTTGATGAAGATGGGCCGTGCTGGGCCCCCTTTGAGCCACGCCGCAGGCCGCAGGCCGCAGGCAGGCAAGTCTGGGGACCCCCGTTCCTAGAACACCGACAAAACCAACTCCATTTTTCATAGATACTGCTCTAGCACAGATAAACCCAACTCCCACTGATAATAAGCAGATTCCAGTGGCCAAAGAACTAGTCCGCTCCAGTCCAGCAAAAGAATGTCAACTCCATTCTAAGAAGCGTGTGCGTATCCTTGCATCATGAAATTTTATAACATTCTGATCATATTTTCTACATGTTTCTTACCCATCTCTCTTTTAGAAAATAAGGTTAAACGATAGAATACTTCCTCCATTGGGATCGTATTCGAGGAAAATATTTTGCGGGAATTCTCTGTGCTCCAATGCTGATGTAAGTACCTGTTGTATATCACTATATTTTTGCATCAACATGTATTTTGTTAATCCGTGTGAATCTAACCTTTATCTGATGTAAAATTAGTTGTAGCAAAATGTTAAAGGCGCCAATGTTGATTTTTGTAAGGAAAACTGCCTGGTAGTTTTGCATACTGAGCTGCATGAATGTACTATCTCATATCACGCACATTACTGAATTGTAGTACTTCTCTGGTTGCCCATTCATTCATTGTGTCAATGTTGCTTTCGTACTACCTTACCTGGCTGATGATTGCTGTGCCATATTGTGTTAATTTGGTGTAGGCTAGTTGCCAAATGTTCGTCGTGTCAATGTTGCTTTCCTATTATCTGACTTGGCCAATGATAGCAATGCTAGTGTGTTAATTTTGTGCAGGCTGTTGAAGATAAGAAGACAAACTCTGAAAACAGCAAGGCAACCCCATTGTTTCTTTCCAGTAAATCTAGGCCAGGTAATATGGCAATAACTCATGATTAATCTGTTTGGTTCCCATCCTAATTTATGTTATGATGCAGTGGTTGAGACACTCTCCACTATCAATAATACAAGCCTGCCAAAATCGCCATCTGAATCTGTTCAGTATCCTCTGTCTCGAATGCAACGGAATAAATGTATGTTTGTGAACCAATTAATGGCTGAAGCAATGATGGAAATGGTGGATGAATCAGAGGTGCAGATTCGTGCAACACAGCAACTGATCAATGTTTTCAGAGACACTGTAGCAAAGAAGCAAGAAATTGCCCACATGCTTATGGGCATCATCTGTGCTGAGGTTGCAGATTGTGACGTTGTAGTTGGTTAGGTTCTGCTTATTTATTTGCACTGGCATCAATCTTTGATTGCCAAGTGGATGTAATTTCCTGTGATATATGCTACATGTGCAACGTTATTCCCTGTATGCCATACCTTTGCTTGATCGGTTTTGGTCCTGTGCATAATTGCTCGTCGTAATGGGCTCAAATTATCTAATTTGGCCTAAAGACATGTACAAACTTTAGTGGGCCCATTAAGTTAATGGGCCGTTACTAGGGCAAAAGTTAATGGTCGGCCCTCTTACCTCCCGGGTCGTTAACAGGCCGACATCGAAGCGGGCAACAGGTGGCCCCAATTTATTTCACGGGCCGTTAACAGGCCGTTACTAAGTTTGGGCTACATATGGCCCAACTATACTGTAGGCCTTTAGCAGGCCGAAAGAGACAATGGGCTTGTACTGGACCATGAGAGCATGGGCCGCTAAGATGCCGAAAGTTCAGGTCATATTGTAAATGGCCCAACTGTGTTGTGGGCCTTTAGCAGGCCGAAAGAGAAACTGGGCTGGTATTGGACCATGAAGGGCATGGCCGTTAAAAGGCCAAAACTAAGGTCCGACTACAAATGGCCCAACTCATTTATGGTCCGTTAACAGGCCGAAAGGCACATAGGGCCAGGAATTGGCCCAACACTTAAATGGGTCGCTAAAAGGCCAAAACTCAGGTCCGACTCCAGATGGTCCAACTGATTTATGGGTCGTCAACAGGCTGAAAGTGACACCGGGCCAAAAATTGGCCCAACACTTAAATGGGCCGCTAAAAGGCCGAAACTGAGGTCCGACTACAAATGGCCCATTAGATTTATGGGCCGTCAATAGGCTGAAAGACACACCGGGCCGGAAATTAGCCCAACATTTAAATGGGTCGCTAAAAGGCCGAAAGATGTACATCCTGAAAATTGGCCCATCCATTAAATGGGCCATTAACAGGCCGAAATCTCATTGGGCCGATATTGAGCCCAAATATACAGCAGGCTGTTAACGGGCTCGAACTAACGATGGGCTACAATGGTGTCAAATCATTAACGGGCCGTTGACGGGCCAAATTGGCACATCTCGTATGGGCTTTGGGCTTAAATGGACCTGACACAAGTAGGCCTTATATGGGTCGACCTGCTAATTTTTACTGGGCCGGCCTTTTTCACCGGAATGGGCCACTGTTGGGACGTGTCACGTGTCGACCTGTCATAGGCGCCTCTTGTCCAATGAGTTGATGACATCTGTCCCAACGGTTAGGCAACACGTGTTTCTTGCGGCCCATGATGATTTTACACGTGGAAAATCCCCATTGGTCCGGGCTGTTAACGGGTTATCGGATCCAAAACTGGACCCGATAGCTTAACGATGTTCCGTTACGGTGGATGCCACGTGTCGGTCACCCTTGATGAAAGCACTTCTGTGACGCACGATTTATTGTCATGGAAGTGGACACTTCCATGATGATAATGTTGGTAATGTCATGGAACACTTCTATGACAGCACTAGTATGACTATCTTGATTCTGTCATAAAATCGTCATGGATGTACATGCATGACAAAGAACGCGACCTACTGTGACAAACACGTATCATCACGGAAGTGTATTTTATTTGTAGTGAAAGGAACTTCTTTTTGTAAGAGATTAGTTAGAGGCCTAGAAATTTTAGAGAAGTCTTTAATAAACCTCCTATAAAAACCAGCATGACCAAGAAAAATTCTTATACCTTTGATGTCCTTAGGACACGGCATCTTCTCAATAGCATCAACTTTAGCCTTATCAACTTCAATACCTCTTTCAGAAATTTTATGCCCCAAGACAATACCTTCATTAACCATAAAGTGGCACTTCTCCCAATTCAAGACACGATTATTTTCTTCACATCTCTGCAAAACTCGATCAAGGTTGCTTAAGCAATCATAAAAAGAAGGTCCGTAAACGGAGAAATCATCCATGAAAACCTCAACAATCTTTTCACAGAAGTTAGAGAATATAGCAGTCATACATCTCGGAAAGGTAGTAGGTGCATTGCATAAACTAAAAGGCATGCGTCTATAAGCAAAGGTACCGAAAGGGCAAGTGAAAGTGGTCTTATCCTGATCCTCTTTCGACACAGGTATTTGAGAGAAACCAAAATAACCATCTAGAAAGCAAAAAATGTGAATGTTTAAATAGTATTTCTAGCATTTGATCAATAAAAGGTAGAGGGTAATGATCCTTTCTAGTAGCTTTATTTAATTTGCGGAAATCAATTACCATTCTATAACCTATAACAATTCTTTGTGGAATCAATTCATCCTTATCATTAGGAACGACAGTAATACCTTCCTTCTTAGGGACACAATGGACATGACTTACTCACTGACTATCAGCAACAGGATAAATTATACCTGCCTCTAGAAGCTTTAGTATTTCATTTCTTGCCACTTCTTTCATTTTAGGATTTAACCATCGTTGGTGATCAACAACTGGTTTAGCATCTTTCTCCAATTTTATTTTGTGCTGGCATAGAGTGGGACTAATGCCCTTAAGATCATCAAGAGTATATCCAATAGCAGCATGGTGCTTCTTCAGAGTTTTCAATAATTTCTCTTCTTCATGCTCTGAAAGGTTAGCACTAATAATAATAGGATATATCTTCTTTTCATCAAGATAAACATATTTCAAAGTAGCAGGTAATTTTTTAAGCTCTAACACGGGATCTCCCTTGGGTGGAGGAGGATCCCCTAGGATTTCAACAGGCAAGTTGTGTTTCAAAATAGGTCCCTATTTAAGGAATACTTCATCTATTTCCCTTCTTTCCTTCATAAACATATCATTTTCATGGTCGAGCAAATATTGTTCTAAAGGATCATTAGAAGGCACGGCAATAGAAGCAAGACCAATAATTTCACCTTTACTAGGAAATTCTTTATCATGGGGTTGTCTACGAAATTTAGCAAAGTTAAAATCATCAGACATATCCGCTAAACCAACAGTAACAATATACTTTTCACAGTCTATCTTAGCATTAACAGTATTCAACAAGGGTCTACCAAATATAATGGGACAAAAGTCATATTGTGGGGAACCAAGAACAAGAAAATCAGTAGGATATTTAATTTTCCCACACAAGACTTCAACATCTCTAACAATCCCAATTGGTGAAATAGTATCTCTATTGGCAAGCTTAATTGTAACATCAATATCTTCTATCTCAGCAGGTGCAATATCATGCATACTTTTTTTGTATAAGGAATGAGGTATTGCACTCGCACTAGCACCCATATCAAGTTTTGTTTCTTGGAGGACCAAGACACAACAGATCTACCAAGAAATTGACAAGTACCCAAAGTGGACTTTCTATCGACCTTGTCTCCAGCATAGTCCGAATCGGAGTACCAACAAGATCGAAAGAAGACCTCTTAGGATACCAAATGCCAAAATTGTGTGTGTGTATTAAGTATCTCACTATCCTTTTCACAGCCTTAATATGACATTCTTTAGGGGTGGCTTGATATCATGCACACATGCACACACTTAGCATAATATCGGGACGTGAAGCGCATAGATATAACAATGAACCAATCATGGAGCAGTAAACCTTTTGATCAACTGGTTCACCATCTTTGGTCAAATCAAGATGTCCACTAGTAGGCATGGGTGTAGTCATACCTTTGCGTTCTTGCATATTGAACTTCTTGAATAAGTCCTTGGTGTACTTTGTTTGAGAGACAAACTACCTTCCTTAGTTTGCTTCATTTGCAAACCAAGAAAGAATTTGAGTTCACTCATCATCGACATCTCAAACTTCTCCGACATTAGCTTTCCAAACTTCTCACTAAAATGAGGGTTAGTCGAACCAAATATAATATCATCAACATAGATTTTGTACACAAATAGTTCTCCATTAACCCTTTTAGTAAAAAGAGTAGAATCAATTTTTTCAATTTCAAAGCTTTTTTCAATAAGGAACTTGGTCAAGCATTTATACCACGCTCTAGGAGCTTGTTTAAGACCATAAAGAGCTTTGTGAAGTTTGTAAACATGATTAGGTTTCTTAGGATTGATAAAGCCGGGAGGTTGCTTAACATAAACTTCCTCCTCTATTTCACCATTTAGAAAAGCACTTTTAATGTCTATTTGGTACAAGGTGATATCATGGTGATTAGCATAGGCAAGTAAGATGCCAATGGACTCAAGTCTAGCAACGGGGGCATATGTCTCACCATAGTCCATACCTTCGACTTGAGTGTAGCCTTGGGCGACGAGACGTGCTTTTTTGCGAACTACTTGTCCATCTTCATCTTGCTTGTTGCAAAACACCCATTTGGTACCGATGATGTTGTGGTTGTTGTCGGGCTTCTCAACCAATGTCCAAACTTAATTTCTCTCAAATTTGTGTAGCTCTTCATGCATGGCGTTTATACAATCCGGATTTTCTAATGTTTCTTCAACCTTAATTGGTTCAATGCTAGAGATGAATGAATAATGTTCACAAAAGTTAGCTAAACGAGTTTTAGAGCGAGTGATTCTCCCGGTTTGAATATCATTGTAGATTTGCTCGACGGGATGGTCTTTAGAAACTCTTACTCGAACTCGTGAAAGCTTTTACTTGGATCTTGGTGGAACATCTTGTTCTTCTTCTTGGCCTTCTTCATTGTTGACGTTGTCGTTCTCTTGTCGTGGTGGAGAAGGAGGTTATTAATGTTCATCTTGGTGCACTTCCTCGTTTTCTTCAGCTTGGTGTGTCCCACTTGTGGATGCTTCCATATCAACTCTTGGTTCACCTTGTCGTGAGGTGGAAGCTTCCACTTGGACGGACGAGGTACTCTCCTTCACCTCCGTTGGACGAATTTTGCCAATAGACAAGTCTTGGATTGCTTCCAAAGGGTGTTTGTCTCCTACATCAATTGGCAATTGCTCTACTTGTGAGCCGTTAGATTCATCAAACTTCACATCTACCGTCTCTTCAACCTTTCGGGTGAAATTATTGTAGACACAGTAAGTGTGAGAGTTTGAGCCATAACCAAGTAGGAAACCTTCATGAGACTTAGGAGCATATTTAGACCGACGATGCTTATCAGGAATATAGCACTTTGAGCCGAATACTCGAAAATATACAACTTGGGGTTTGTTACCGGTGAGGATCTCGTATGCCGTCTTGCCGAGTAGCTTATGAAGATACAAGCGATTTGTTGCATGACAAGCTGTCTCAACCACTTCTGCCCAAAAGTGCTTTGACGTATTGTACTCATCAAGCATCGTTCTCGCCATTTTGATGAGCGTCCGGTTCTTCCTCTCAACAACTCCATTTTGTTGAGGTGTATACGTAGCTGAGAACTCATGTGAAATCCCTTCTTTGTCAAGAAAGGTGTCTACATTTGCGTTCTTGAACTACGTTCCGTTGTCGCTGCGAACCTTCTTGATATTCACTTCAAATTGATTATGGGCATTCCTAGCAAAGTTTTTGAAGATCTTCTGGACATGCGATTTATCATCAAGAAAGAACACCCACGTAAATATTGAAAAATCATCAACTATAACTAGACCAAAAGAATTTCCACCGAGACTTTTGTAAGCGTTGGGACCAAAAAAATCCATGTGAAGTAGCTCGAGTGGCCTCCTTGTAGTCATGATGTTCTTCACGGGATGCCTTCCTCCAACCTGTTTACCTGCTTGACAAGCGCTGCAAAGTCTATCCTTATCAAATATGACATTGTTAATGCCAAGGATATGATTTCCTTTAATAAGCTTGTCAAGGTTTCGCATGCCCACATGACCTAATCGTCTATGCCATAACCAGCCTTTAGAGGATTTAGCAATTAAGCAAGTTCTAGGTTGAGCCTTTTTAGTGAAATCAACAATGTAAAGATCACCTCTACGTATACCAGTAAAGACCATTTTATGATTGTCTCTTCGAAACACTTGGCAATCTACTTCAGTAAATAGGACATTGAAACCGAAATCAGCAAGTCTAGAGACTGAAAGTAAATTGTACCCAAGAGATTCAACGAGCATGACATTTTGTATGGAGCTATCATGTGAGATGGCCACCTTACCGAGGACAACTGCCTTACCATTTGAGTTATCACCAAAAGTGACATACTTTCGAGGGCTGTTGTTTTCAGCAAGCTCACGAAACATATCTTTATCTCCCGTCATGTGATCGGTACATCCACTATCAAGAACCCATTCCTTTCCTCCTGCCATGTATCCCCGAAGATTTGCCATAAGACCAAAGTGTCTCATTGAATCATCAAGATCAAAGTCACTATCATCATCCTCATCATAGTATCCATGTTCAACATCGTCATGTGATGGATCAATTCCTAGAGAGGGCGATTTGTTAGAATGAGTTTGACAATGATCTTCTTTATGAATTTTAATAGCTTCGGAAATGATATCACTAATAATTCTAACATCTCCTTTGGCACGCATAAGATTTGTGAGCTCAAATAGACAATCACCAGACTTAGGATCATTGGAATTCATCTTACTCAAGGCAATAGACTTATGGAGAATTTCATCTAGATTTTTCAAGGAATAATTTGGAAAACGTTCCTCAAGAAATTTCCATATAGTGTAGGCACACTCAAGAGTAGGCAAACATCCAATCAAGTTTCTAGGTAATCCTCTAGTGATAAGATTAACAGTTCTAAGATTGTGAATCATGTTAATTGACTCATCAAGGGTGGGATACATAGGATCAATATGAGGTGCACAAGGTCTCGGCGTTCTGGGAATGGGGGTCCCCCAGACTTGCATGCCTGCGGCCTGCGGCGTGGCTCAAGGGGTGGCCCAGTACGGCCCGTCTTCATCAACACAAGCTCAAGACCCTCGCGAGGGGCCAAGCCTCACGGGGCGGACGACAGGAAGCTTCCTCAGGCACGGCCTCATTAGGCTGGCTCGCGAGGAGGCGGAGAGATCAAGGCAGGGTACCTCACGAGGTGCCCGTGACGCAAGCCATGACGACCAAATCCAGGCGGGCACCAGCCTGCACAGAGTCCTTGTTTCCTCTTTGGTGCAAAGGGAGCAAGCACAGGCAAGAGTATCAAGCAAAGGCAACTGTTTCGGTGCAACAAGACCAAGACCAACAGAATGGCAGGATGGATGTCATCGTGGAGCCCAAGCCGGCGTCACCGCCAGAGTCTTTGGCAGGTGAGGACCGACTTTAGTCAGGATAAGTGTACTAGATGTTCCCCTTTAAAATGGCCAATTGTTGGCGCCCTTCCTGCTCAATATTTGGGAAGAGGCCCAGGGCCTCCGCCTATAAATAGGACTAGCCACCATGTGGGCAGAGGCATCGAGAGACGAAAAAGAGGAGAATTATAACCTTAGCCAACACCACCACCACCACAAGAACTCCTCCCCTCGCAAGGTAGTTCTTCCTTGTATTGTTCATCATCAGCCCCCTGAGGCAATCCACCACGCCACAAACTAGAGTAGGGTATTACACCACAATGGTGGCCCGAACTAGTATAAACCTCATGTCCCTTGTGTTGTTCTTCGTGTAGTTTAGATCCTTGCAAGGCGACGAGACATAGGTAGGTAGGAGGTGCGATCTCCGCGTGCACCCCAGAGTTCGAACCTAGAGGGTCTGCCGGAACCCAAAATCCGACACAAGGGGTGCACCGGAATCCACCTTCCGCCGCCCTGTTTTTCGCCGCCCCTCGCATCCATGTCAGACGCTCGTAGAGCCCGCGCTGAGCGCCGGGCCGCCCTTGCCACTCATGTCGCCCAGACGGCCCCCTTCGGCGGGTGCCGCCGTCGTTCCCCGTCGCCTGCCGCCAACGCCGCCACCGGCCCGGCGGGGAACGAGAAGCAGGCGTCGTCTCTGCATCCTTCAGTGCGGCGAGAAGGCCGCACCGCCACCCCGTCGCTGACTCCAGCCGGTTCCTCATCCCACACCCATCGTGCTCCTGCGGACGCGCCCGCGCGCTGCTCCTGGCACGGGAACTCCTGCACTACCGTCTCGTCGACGACCTCTACGATGAGTGGCTCACCCGCATCACCGAGCTCGTCAGCGCCGTTTGGGGCTCCCCTGCTCCATCCCTCTCGCTGCATCGCGCCCCACCTTGTGCGGGCGATGAAGCTCCGGGGGCGCCTCAGCCGCCTCTCCCTCAAGAAGGCGTCTTGGCCCCAAGGGGCGTGGCCCCTGGATGGAACCCGCTCCGTCCGGCACCAACACAGCAAGAGAAGATCTGCCAAGAGATCCCTCGTCCCTAAGAAGCTGCCCGGGTGCTCCCCATACTAGCCCGTCACGACCGCGCTCCTGCTCCAGCGTGCCAAGACCCCGCGCTGCTCCTGGAGGCAGCACACGGAGACTTCCAAGACCAAGCCTTCCGTCACCCAAGGCCTCCCGTGGCCACTAAAGGCTATCGTGCCTTCACCGCTGAGCTGCGCGGCGTGGCCTGGACGGGCAAGTTCAAGCCAAATTTGCCCCCACACTATGATGGCACGGCCGACCCTGCGTAGTTCCTCTAGCTCTATGAGCTGGGCATCGAAGCCACCAACGGGGACGAGAAGGTCATGGCGAACTGGTTTCCCATGGCGCTCAAGGACGGTACCCGCACCTGGCTCCTGAACCTTGCTCCTGGCACGATTTCCTCCTAGGACGAGATGCGCACCCGATTCATCGCCAACTTCCAAGGCACACGCGACCGGCCCTCGGCCATGAGCGACTTGCGCCGCATCAATCAGCAGCCAGCAGAGACCCTCCAGAAGTTCATCCAGCATTTCAACAAGGCTCACCTTAAGATCCCCAGGGTGTCTGAGGAGGCCATCATCTCAGCCTTCTCCGATGGTGTGCGTGACGTCAAGATGAAAGAAGAGCTTGCGATCCATGAAGACCTATGCACCACCCTGGAGCTGTTCAATTTGGCGACCAAGTGCGCTAGGGCTGAGGAAGGACGCCTTTCCCTCCTCGAGCTGCCAGCTGCCGTCCCAGAAGAGAAGAAGCCCAAGGTCAAGGACGTGAAGCGCAAGGGGGCTGCCGTGGTTGCAGCAGAACTGGACACCAAGCGGGGAAGGGATCAACCTGAGTCATCCAAGGGCATCCGATACTGCGTGTACCACGACCTCCACACCCACAACACCAACGAATGCCAAGAGCTCAGGGCCGTGCGAGACGTGCGCACTGGCCGATGCCCCGAGCGCAATGACCGGGGCTATGGCCAAGGAGGAGGAAGAGGTGGAGGACGATGGGAAGACCGTGGCCCTCGCCAAGGGTGGCGCGACTGACCTCGCGAGGACTGCTGGCAGGATCAGCCTCGCGAGGGAGACTGGAGGGATCAGCCTCGCGAGGATCGTCCGCAAGGCAACGCGTGCCTCCCTCCTCTGCCACCACAGCCAAGGAGGAATGAAGACCATCATCAGGACGAGGGGGCTGGGGGCTTCCAGCAGCCGTGCACAATCGCTTGCATCTTGGGCGGAGCTCAAGCCCCAGCCTCTCAGCGCATCTTTAAGCAGTTTTCTCGTGAAGTGAATGCAGTCCTCCCCAAGCTCGAAGCCACACGCCCCCTTAGGTGGTCAGCGTGCGCCATCACGTTCAACTCAGCGGATCAGCTCAAGTGCGCAACCACAGCCGGAGTCCTCCCGATGCTTTGTTCCCCGATCATCAGCAATGTGCAAGTCACCAGGACCCTCATCGATGGCGGGGCAGGGCTCAATGTCCTGTCCATCGAGACATTCAACAATCTCCAAGTGCCATACAACCAGCTTCATCCAACCAAGCCTTTCCCAGGAGTCACTGATGGTTCCACGGTTCCGATAGGACAAGTCCGCCTTCCTGTCACCTTCGGGAAGCCCGACAACTACTGCACTGAGCTCATTGACTTCGATGTCGTGCACATCCGCCTGCCGTACAATGCCATCCTCGGGTACCCAGCTCTGGCCAAGTTCATGGCCGTGACTGATCATGGTTACAATGTCCTTGAGATGCCAGGAACCGGTGGAGTCATCACGGTGCCTTGTGAAGAGAGAGACGCAGTATGTTCTTTGGAGCGTGATTTTCAAGCCGCATCAATTGAAGACCCAGATCACAGGAGCAGAAGGCTTCCCGAGGCAGTCCCTAAGAAGAAGAAGGCATCGCCTGGTCAGAACGCTTGGGAGGCAAGCCCCTCAGAGTCCACGCCCATTCCAGGGGCGCCTCCTTCTGTTGCATAGGAAGGCGCGCTCGACGCCCTCCTCAAGAAAGGTTCGGGGGCTCTCTCCTGGAGGGCCATCGACTTTGCTAAGATCACGAGGGAGGCGCTCGGGCACCACTGAGAGGCGTGTTTCAAAGCATGTTTCCCTCAGGCAGGAGCAAGGCAAGGAGGGCCAAACCCTTGGGAGTTCGTCAGCGAGATCATTCAGGAGCTGCTGAGTCAAGAGTCATAAGTGGCAGCCACCGCTTACCCGCTGTAGCTCCCCATCCGGGCGAGGATGGTTGGCTGCGTGTCTGCATCGAGATAACAGGGCTCAACCGAACCGCCTCTTAGGAGTGCCTCTGGCCCTCATGCGTGGGACGCTGCGAAGGTCCACCCCACAGCTATGTTTGCATGCCTTACGGCTTGCGGAACGCGGCTGCTGTGCGCCAGCGCCTCATGAGGAGCGTCCTGGAGGGTCAAGCGGCCAAGCGTTGCACATTCCTAGGAGAGATGGAGATGGTCCGTGAGGAGCCACCAGCGCCTCCGGAGCCTCCCGAGGCTCCTGGGCCTGGGGGCTCGTGAAGATTGGCTTCTGCAGCGCACAATGTTCGCTACTTCAGCATCCCTTCATCTTCAACACCATCAGGTGACATCCTTCAAGTTTCATTTTTCAGCTGGGAGCGCCCTTAGGGATGCATCATTCCCAGGCTGCGTGGGTCCGTCCCTACTGCATGTATCCCTTTTGTTCATGTTTTTAGCTTGCTTTGTTGGGGGGCGCCCCTCGGGTTGCATTATCCCCAAGCCACTTGGACTTGACCCAGCGGCATGTATCCATCTCGCGTTCATTCGGGTCGTGCGTTTGACCCACCATGATCATTACTTGATTGTGGCGACACCTTTCTTCCTTCATGCCGACAGCTTGCACGTTAAAGGGGGGGTACCTGAGCATCGCGACTCACAGACTCTTACTGGCTCTCCAACCATCACCTCCTGGCCTTTTCCACGACATCGCGACCTGGCATACCAGCGATGGCTGAGCTCGCTCGAGGGCCGGGACCCAAGGATGTAGAGTGTCGGCATCTAACCAAATTTGCAGGAGAACATTACAAGTAGAGGCCCAGAGCCAGGCGCAACTTGCCTTGAGGTAGGGCCCCGTGAGTCCCGCGCTGGCTCACGGGTGCCCAGATACACCTCGCCAAGCCATACCGTGCCAGCCACGTGTCAGGGCAGGGCTGTACACGCCCCCGGGGCTCCCCCCGGAGGGGAGCCCCCTCCCACGCACCAGTGGAAGCACCATGATCTGCGCTGGCTGAAGACACTACCGAGGAGCGGCTATGCCCGTACACATACGGAAGCTCTATCCTCCGTGCTGGTGATAAACAACTAAGGGTGGCCTCCGGCCGCATCAACCTCAGGGAGCCCAGAGCTCAGTGTCCGACCTCATCGTAATGCCTCCCCTCGGGAGTGCTGCGCGAGGGGGCTGGGCACGGGGGCTACGCCTGGGTCACGCCCAGACGCACGCCACCCAGCCAGGCCCCTCGGGCCTGGTTCGTCGCACATCTCTCCCCGAGCGGAGCCAAGGTACGAAGGCCGTTTGAACATCAAGGGGGACTCCTGAGCATCGCGACTCAGGAGCCTAACTGGTCACGTAGCCTCTCACCCCTTAGTTCTGAAAGGCTAACGGCGGTTGAGGTATGCGCGGGGCCGGGCTCTGCCGATGTAGAACGGTAAATCTGTTCACACATCGCCCCTCCCTACTTGCTATTCGCGCGTCAAGGGGGACTCTTGAGCATCGCAACTCAGGAGCCTAACTGGTCACGTAGCCCCTCACTCCTTGGTCCCGTCCTGGTTTCCGGTCGAGGCTAACAGCGGCTGAGGTATGCGCGGGGCCGGGCTCTGTCGACGTAGAACACAAGCAAGTAGGAAGGGAAAACGCAAATCTCAAGGAATGCAAAAACAAATATTACAGTCCATAGATTGTTTCCACAACGCCAAACACAAGTTTAAACGCATCCACGAGGCATGATGCATGTTGCAGGAGCTGAAAGCAGGACAGGATCCGCGAGGGGATCACTTTCCGGCAGCGCGATCGCTGGCGGCGGAGCTGCGCTGGGCGGTTTCACTTCGTGGAACCTCAGGATCGGTAGCACCTCGCCTCGGCTTGGTGCTGAAGGCACGGAACCTCGCCATCAGAGCCTCCGCTCGACCCTTCACAGCTTCAGCAGCGGCGGCGGCAAGATTGCCATTCACAGGCTCCAGCAGGCTGTCAAGGTCAACATTGGGGTCGCGAAGGTAGACGTGGGTGAAGACGCGCATTAGTGCTGCAGAAGAAAGGACACGCGCCTCAGCCTCAGCCGTGGGGCCCAGGCCGACCACGACATCTTCAAGGGCGTGGACCAGGAAGGGAAGCAACTTGGCGGGGCCGTCCTCGGCGCCGGCCAGCGGACTCTCTAGGCCGCTGTCATAAATCTTCTTTAGCAAGGAGCGAGCTTTGTCTTCCAGCTTCGCTAAGGCCACGCGGTCCTCGGCCAAGACCCGCGCCTTGCCGTCCAGCTCGATCTTCCTCGCCTCCAACAACTGCTCCGGCGTATCCAAGCGGCCATGGCGCTCATCAAGCTCGGCATCCCGGCCCTTGGCGGCAGTCTCGCGAGCCTTCATCTCTGCCTCCTTCTCCTGGCGATCACGGGCCTCCTTGGCGAGCTGGTCGTGAAGGTCTTGCATCTCGCTCTCCAGCGCCTTGCAGCGACCCTGAACGTCCGCAACCTCCCCCAAGGCAGCATCGCAAGCGGCCTTGGCCTGAAGGATGGCCTGCTTTTCCCCGTCACAGGCCGTCGCGGCCTGAACCAGCGCCGCTCGAATTGAAGCATCAGAGCGGACCCAGCCGGAGACCAGCTCCAGGTGCCCGGCCACCAAGCGAGGGTCGGCGCCCTGGAGATCTCCTCGCAGCTGGTCCAATTCAGCAGCAGCACGATCCAGGACAGTAGACGGAGCCGGAGAAATGACAGCTGGCGGAGTAGGAGGAGAAGACAGTAGCGAGATCACGACACCATGAGTGGGGACCTTCTGCACCCCGATGATTGCGGCGGCGGCATCAGGCGAAGGCGCCTCGAGAATTGCTTGGGCCACGGGGGCTGGGCTCACCCCAGCATGCCCTGCCTGGCCTCGCGAGGATGACCGGGCAGGGGAAGCCCGGGCCTAGCCACACCCTTCTCCCATGGGTGGAAGTGCCGCCCCGGACAAAGCCTCAGGGGCCCACATCAGCCCTTTCACCGCAGGCGCCGACCTGGCCCAGGAATATGAATGTCAAGCCTCAGCCGCCAAGCAAGAAGCAAAACAAGAATCAAGCACTTACTGATCATCGCCCACGGACTCAAGCAACCTCCAGCCGAACTTGAAGCCAGAGAGCTGGCTGCTTGGGTCAACCTCGGGAGCCTCAGGAGCAGGAGGCGCGTTCGCTAATCGCCTCGGAGCTGGAGCAGGCCCGCGGAGAACCAACCCAACCTGTCTTTCTTCGGGATCAGGGGCGGGCCCTCACCGCCTCGCTCATTGCCATCCTCGTCGTCGTCCGGCATAAGGCAAAGAGCGCGGGACTTGAGCCGAGGGAGGGGCTCTCTCGACTCCCCGTCGGTCGCCTCGGAGTCAGGCTCCTCTTCCCGCCCCTCTTCTTCATCCTCTCTGCCGGAGTCGCTGGAGGACACATTCACCGTCGTCCGGGCCGCCAGGTCCTCAGGAACCACCGCGGGCACAGGCCCGTCCCCGTTGGAGGCAGGCATGGAGTTCACCACCTGCTCCCAATTATCCCGAAGGAACAGGGGTACATGAGCACCTCCAGCCTCGCCACGTCTCCCCCAACCAAGGATTGGAGGACCGCGGCTAGATCTTCGTCGGACAAGACTACGGGGTTCGGGCGAAGCCTCCACAGCGGGAGCGAGTAATGCCGAAGCGGAGCCACCCGATGCTCCAGGAACTCCCTCAGGAGCGACGCCCCGGTCAGCTTCACCGTTGCCATGTTGCCCGGCCATAGGTCTGCGTCCATCCTCTCCAGCACTGGCTTCGCGGAGGGATCGACGAGCTCCGAACGAGACCAACCATCAACGGTCTCAGTCGGCCTCGTGGGCAGGATCAGCCGGGTGTGGATGCGCCCATCATCCACCATAACCCACTTGCTCCGGAAGCCTTCAATCCTCTTCCCGGGCTTCAAGATGGCATTGGAACTGGAGTACGCAACTAAACTCGCGCACGCGGTGATGGGGCCGCGAGAAACCCGGAGGTAAAAGTAATGGCGCAGCAAGGCCACTGAGGGCTTTACCCCAACATGAGCTTCGCAGTAGTAGGCGAAAATCGCCAGGAGAAGAACAAAGCTGGGATGGAGGTGCAGAGCTTGCAGGTTGTAATGGCGGAGAACAGAAAAGAAGAACTCGGGAATGGGAGGCACCAATCCGGCAGCAATGGCGCTCATGAAGAGCGGGTAGAAAGTGCTTCCTTGGTCCTCGGGAAGGGCGGAGCCAACCTTGACTGCCGCCGCCCCGTCGCTGCCCTGTGCCGCCATCATCTGGCGCATCCATGCAACGCTCTTCTCCGAAACATTCGGAGAATCCAAGGCGGGCGAGTACCAAGCTCCGGCCGGGGTCTAGCGAGGCGCCATGCCTTCCTAGGGTGCAGGGTTGGAGTAGACCTGGGGATTTCGGGAGCGAGAAGGATGAGAGCAAGAAAGGGGATCTGGGCATTGACTGAAGAAGGCAAAGAAGGTAATCCTGGCCGGGAACCGCTCACTTGTCAATTCATGCAGTTGCCGAGGCGTCGTGGGGAAGCAGGGACACCCATGTCCAATCAACCGCCACGCGGCGCCCAAGGCCGCGGGCTGTTGGGGCCTGAGGGAGTCCTGGATTAGGGGGTGTCCAGATGGCCAGACTATGACCTTTGGCCGGACTCCTGGACTATGAAGATACAAGATTGAAGACTCCGTCCCGTGTCCGGATGGGACTCTCCTTGGCATTGAAGGCAAGCTTGGTGATACGATATGAAGATCTCCTCCCATTGTAACCGACTCTATGTAACCCTAGCCCTCTCCGGTGTCTATATAAACCGAAGAGTTTTAGTCCGTAGGACGAACAACAATCATACCATAGGCTAGATTCTAGGGTTTAGCCACTCTGATCTCGTGGTAGATTTACTCTTGTACTACCCATATCATCAATATTAATCAAGTAGGAGTAGGGTTTTACCTCCATCGAGAGGGCCCGAACCTGGGTAAAAACATCGTGTCCCTTGTCTCCTGTTACCATCCGCCTAGACGCACAGTTCGGGACCCCCTACCCAAGATCCGCCGGTTGTGACACCGACATTGGTGCTTTCATTGAGAGTTCCTGTGTGTCATCGCCTTTTAGGCCCGATGGCTTCTTCGCTCATCAACCACGATGCGGTCCGGGATGAGACTTTTCTCCCCGAACAGATCTTCGTATTCGGCGGCTTCGCACTACAGGCTGACTCGTTCGGCCATCTGGAGCATATCGAGAGCTACGCCCCTGGCCATCGGGTCAGGTTTGGAAGCTTGAACTACACGGTCGACATCCGCGGGGACTTGATCTTCGACGGATTCGAGCCACAACCAGGCGCGCCGCACTGTCATGATGGGCACGATTTAGCTCTGTCATCGGACAACGCCCAGAGCGTCGCTTAGGTGTCCGCTCCGACCATTAGCTCGGAGCCCACTACGCCAGTCGGGGACGGACGGTTAGACGCCAGCACGGAAATTGGAATCTCCATGGCGATAGAGCCAGATACCAGCTTAGTCCCTCGCAAGGCCCGTGACTCCAAGGTGCCGGACTCCGATCCGGACTCCGTAAACCCCGCACCTCTTCCGATTAAGCCCTATTGGGCTCCGGTCATAGAGTTCACCGCCGCGGATGTCTTTCAGCACTCACCTTTCGGCAACATCCTGAATTCATTACAGTCCCTCTCTTTGTCAGGAGAGCCTAGGCCGGACTACGGCCAACACAGTTGGGATACGGACGACGAAGAAATTTGTAGCCCACCCACCACCCAGTTTGTAGCCACTGTCGACGATTTAACCGACATGCTCGACTTCGACTCCGAAGACATCGACACCATGGACGCCGATGAAGGAGACGGTCAAGAACCAGTGCCTATAGGGAACTGGAAAGCCACCTCGTCATATGACATATACATGGTGGACACCCCTAAAGCGGGGGATGGCGAGGAGAAAATAGAGGATGACCCCTCCAAGAAGCAACCCAAGCGCCGATGTCAGCGGCGCAGCTCTAAGTCCCGCCAAAGCAAAAATGGTGATTCCGGCACCGGAGATAACAATACGCCGGACAGCGCCGAAGACAACCCCCTCCAGCAGGATTCAGTGTAGGAGAAGTGAGAGAGCGGCCGACAAAGAGGATGAGGACGACAATTACATGCCTCCCTCCGAAGATGAGGCAAGCCTCGACGAAGATGAATTCGTCGTGCCAGAGGATCCCGTCGAGCAAGAGCGTTTCAAACGCAGACTCGTAGCCACGGCAAGCAGCCTCAAGAAGAAACAGCAGCAGCTTAGAGCTGACCAAGACTTGCTAGCCGACAGATGGACTGAAGTCCTGGCGGCCAAAGAGTATAAACTAGAACACCCATCCAAGAGCTACCCGAAGCGCAGGCTGCTTCCCCAACTTGAGGAGGAAGCAACTAAACCTACATCACCAGCGTAGGATGCGCCTGATCGGCCACCCCGTGGCCACGATAGAGAGGACTTCAGGCCCTCGACCCAAGCCGCACCCCGACACCTCTCAAAACATACCAGAGTACGGGGAGACGCAATAGACCTGCAAGACATCTTGGAGAATAAGGCAAGGCAAACAAGATCGATCTACGGATCGCATGGGCGCCCCGCTTCACGTGACGCTAGCCGTCACGCCGGACATAATAAATATGGCCCGGCCGAATACAACAGACCAAGCTCATCCGAGCTGCGTCGCCATATAGCTCAGTAAAGGGGCGCCGCACACCCACTATGCTTCACAGACGAAGTAATGGATCATCAAATCCCCGAGGGGTTCAAACCCGTAAACATCGAATCATACGATGGCACAACAGATCCTGTGGTATGGATCGAGGATTATCTCCGTCACATCCACATGGCCCGTGGCGATGATCTACACGCCATCAAATACCTCCCGCTCAAGCTTAAAGGACCAGCACGGCATTGGCTTAATAGCCTGCCAGCAGAGTCAATCAGTTGTTGGGAGGACCTGGAATCCGCATTCCTTGACAACTTCCAGGGCACATATGTGCGACCACCAGACGCCGATGACCTAAGCCACATAATCCAGCAACCAGAGGAATCGGCCAGACAATTCTGGACACGGTTCCTGACAAAGAAAAACCAAATAGTCGATTGTCCGGACGCCGAGGCCCTCGCAGCCTTCAGGCACAACATCCGAGACGAATGGCTTGCCCGGCACCTAGGACAGGAAAAGCCGAAGTCTATGGCAGCCCTCACGACACTCATGACCCGCTTCTGCGCGGGAGAAGACAGCTGGCTAGCTCGTAGCAATAACATAAGCAAGAGCCCCGGCAATTCGGATACCAAGGATAACAACGGCAGGTCACGCCGCAACAAGCATAAGCGCCGCATTAACGGTGACAATACTGAAGATACGGCAGTCAATGCCGGATTCAGAGGCTCTAAACCGGGTCAGCGGAAGAAGCCATTCAAACGAAACCCTCAGGGCCCATCCAGCTTAGACCGGATACTTGATCGCTCGTGCCAGATACACGGCACCCCCGAACAGCCAGCCAATCACACCAACAGGGATTGTTGGGTGTTCAAGCAGGCAGGCAAGATAAGCGCCGAGACCAGAGACAAGGGGCTACATAGCGATGACGAGGAGGGGCCCCGGCCGCCGAACAACAAAGGACAGAAGGGATTTCCCCCGCAAGTTCGGACGGTGAATATGATATACGCAACCCACATCCCCAAAAGGGAGCGGAAGCATGCTCTCAAGGACGTCTATGCGCTGGAGCCAGTCGCCCCAAAGTTCAACCCATGGTCCTCCTGCCCGATCACTTTCGATCGACGGGACCATCCCACCAGCATCCGTCACGGCGGATTCGCCGCACTGGTCCTAGACCCAATTATCGACGGATTTCACCTTACCAGAGTCCTAATGGACGGCGGCAGTAGCCTGAACCTGCTTTACCAGGACACAGTGCGAAAAATGGGCATCGATCCTTCAAGGATTAAACCCACAAAGACAACCTTCAAAGGTGTCATACCAGGGGTAGAAGCCAGCTGTACAGGCTCGGTCACACTCGAGGTGGTCTTCGGATCACCGGATAACTTCCGGAGCGAGGAGTTAATCTTCGACATAGTCCCATTCCGCAGCGGCTATCACGCCCTGCTCGGACGAACCGCATTTGCAAAATTCAATGCGGTGCCGCACTACGCATATCTCAAGCTCAAGATGCCAGGACCTCGCGGAGTCATCACGGTAAATGGAAACACCGAACGCTCTCTCCGAACGGAGGAGCACACGGCGGCCCTGGCGGCGGAAGTACAGAGTAGCCTCTCAAGGCAGTTCTCCAATCCAGGCGCCAAACGTCCGGACAACGTCAAGCGAGCCCGAAGTAACCTACAACAAATCCGGCTGGCACGTTCCGAGCAAGCATAGCAGTGCGGCCCCGACCCCAGCCCCCGCCAAACGGCAATGCTGGTACCACGCGTACATAATTACGCCTTAGAGATACCATGGGCATAAGGGGAGGGGCACAACAACGGCACGCCCAGAATGCGGCTTAACCGCACTAGGGGGCTCCCTATTCCGCCGTTTTCCTTTTTCACACACTTTCAGGACCCAACTATTCGGAAGGCCTGTCCGGCAATACTATCGCCGAACCAACGATGCAATAGCCAGGGAGGAAGCAAGCTACGTCAAAAGTCCAGGTGGTCTCTATAACGAGTTTAATACCTGTTTCTCTTACAATCCTGCAGCTTGCCCCTGAAGGGGAATATGTCAAATACTCCCATCTCTTGCTTACCGCACTTTTGTATCGTTTTGCTTTCATAGCAGCCCTTTTTTTAATGAACAATATATAGCTCTTACCTATTATTGTACTTATATATTTTTATATGCAAATATGTTCAGTCATGACACTATGCAACCGTACACTTTGGTACGGATAATACACCAGGGGCTTACAACACCCCATAACATGGTGTGAGAAGACCGAACACTCTAACAAGTGCGGCACCCCGAACTTATAGCACTATATGCATCGGCTCCGAATCATGTCTTTGGTCAATAGTTGGGTTTGCCCGGCTCCCATGTTTTGGTACCTTACGTTCCGCATTGTTGGCTAAGGTAGCGCTGGGAGAACTACTACGATTGTGCCCCAGTTGAGCTGGGTTAACACCTCAGTAGAGAAAGCTAAAACTGACTGTCATGATAGTGCGAGAGACCGGTCGCTGTTCGCGAGGTTTTTTCGAGTCCTTAAAGACTTATGCCGCTTCAAGCGAAGAACCGGACTTATCCGGCCTAGGCGTGGATAGCGCCCCGAACTCGGTCTTCCGAATACTAGGGGCTTCGCCGAAATTTAAAATTATAGAATTCTATGGCTAAGTGAGAGTGATAAAGCATTATAAGTCCGACGGCCTGGTTCGTTGTGCTGAACGCCTCCCTAGACGGACCCAAGAATGGGAACAAGAGCGCTCAGGTTTATCCCGAACACCCCAACACTCGTGGCATGGGGGTCGAAGCCGACGACTTGCATCTCTCAGATTTGATAAACGGCCGCACAGAAGGTAATATTTTAAATTAACAAGCGTTGCTTAACGCATATGAACAAAGCTTCAGCGTACAGGATAACAAATGCGAGTTTACTCAAAAATTACATCTTTGGAGCACTCATCCGCTATGCGGCGGGCACCCTTCAGAACGCCATTATAATACATCTCGGGCGTACGATACTCCTTGCCCGGCGGTGGCGCGTCCGTCAACAGCCTCTCCGCGTCTAGCTTGCCCCAGTGCACCTTAGCACGGGCAAGGGCCCGACGGGCACCTTCAATGCAAACGGAGCGCTTGACGACCTCAATCCACGGACATGCGTCCACCATCCGCCGCACCAGACCGAAGTCGCTCCCAGGCATGACTTCTCCAGGCCACAGCCGAGCTATGAGGCCCTTCATGGCCTGTTCGGCCACCTTGTGGAGCTCAACCAGCTGCTTCAGCTGGTCGCTCAGGGGCACCGGATGTTCGGCCTCAGCATACTGAGACCAGAACACTTTTTCCGTCGAGCTCCCCTCTTCGGCTCAGTAGTATGCGGCAGCATCAGACACACTACGGGGCAGATCGACGAACGCTCCTGGAGAGCTCCGGATTCGAGTAAGTAGCAGATAATTAACTTTTATATTTTTGCTTTGCATAAAGAATGCCTTACCCGCCGCTATCTTCTTCATCGCCTCGATCTCCTGAAGGGCCTTCTGGGCTTCGGCCTTAGCGGTCTTGGCACTCTCAAGAGCCAAGGCAAGCTCGGACTCTCGAGTCTTCGAGTCACGCTCCAAACTCTCGTGTTTTTCCACGAGAGCCTGGAGCTCTTGCCGCACCTCCGCCACCCGCGCCTCCTGCTTCTCTCACTCGGCGCGCTCCAAGGCCGCACTCTCTTCGGCCTTGGAGACCGCCTCTTTCAGGGTCGCCACCTCGGTCGTGGCTCCTGCAACATTAACGTTGGTCATGTTATTATTATTATGCAACCAAGTATTTCTATATACATTTACAGGAGGTACTATGTACCCTCTTTATCCTCGAGCTGCTTCGTGGCACGGACGAGCTCGCTCTCGGACCGCTCGAGGCTTTCCTTCAAGGCATTGACCTCCGCAGTCAGTGCGGCAGAGGTCAGCAGCGCAGCCTGCATTCCCATATTGACATATTTCTATTAGACTCCTGCGTATATCTTTTAAGATACTCAGTTCGGCTTTTCTTTCCGAACACCGAACTAAGCATCAGGGGCTACTGTCTATGCGGTAACATTTTTTATATATGTTTTTGAACACATACCTCAAAGCCCATTAACAGGCTTGTGCAGGCTTCCGTCAGCCCGCTCTTGGCGGACTGAACCTTCTGAATCACCGCACTCATAACAGTGCGGTGTTCTTCGTCGATAGAGGCGCCGTTGAGCGCCTCCAGCAAATTGTCCGGCGCCTCCGGGTGGACGGAAGTCGCCGGCGTCGCGGACTTGCCCTTCTTGTGAAGGCGCCGCCTGTCGGGCTCTGGAACCACTGATGGTTCCGGAGCAGTGTCCGGCCCAGGGCCGGACTTAGATCCCTCCGGGGCTTTACCCCCTTTGGGCTGGGAGTCCGGAAGGTCGCCTTGCGGCGCTTCCAGGACCACCTCCTCCTGGTTTTGTCCCCTACGGGACTCCGCCTCAGCATCGTCTGTAGGGAGAGGGGAGGAGGCCGTCGGAAGTGAAGCGCTATTCACATCCGACGAATTCAGAGATCCGCTCGACGGATCGCCGAGCTAAGCTCTGGGCGGACTGCACGATTAGCTTCGGTGTTAGAAGCTGTCAAATAATAAAGGAGTGCAATAAATTCATTCGGGTAGCCGGACACTTACGACTTTGCCAGGGGCTTGACCCTGGATGGCCAGTCCTCCTCGCCGTTTTCGGCGCCGGGGGCGTAGTCCGGCAGAAGGGGCTTTCCCTTCTTGGACCCTCCGGCTTCCCCAGTTGGGGCGGCCTTTCTCTTCTTTCCTCCCCCCGCTGGAGGGGGAGAGGCATCTTCTTCTTCCTCCTCCTCATCTTCGGAGGCGGAGGGCGCGTTGGAGCCGTCGGGCAAATCCGACGACACCGGGCGCCGGGAACTCCTTCGGGTCCCCGTGGCCTTCTCCTTGGCCTTCTTCTCCGGCACCACATGGGGTGCCGGAACCAGTAGCTTCGCTAAGTGTGCGTCTACTGGGCCTTCGGGCAAAGGGGCCGGACAGTCAAACTGTCCGGATGTCCTCTTCCAATCCTGTCAAAGGAACGGGAGTTTAGATCCCACATAAGGTCACACTATGAAATGCGGATATCCCGTAAGGGACTAAAGGTAAGCTTACTTCGGAGGCTTGACGTTTGGCGCAGAACCCGCGATCCTCGGTGACGGGAGGGGAGACCTCGGAGCTTTTGAAAAGCACCTTCCAGGCGTCCTCGTGCTTCGTTTCGAAGAGCCGGGATAGAGTCTGGTGCCGGGCCGGGTCGAACTCCCACAAATTGAAGTCCCGTCGTTGACACGGGAGGATCCGGCGGAAGAGCATGACCTGGACCACGTTGACAAGTTTAACCTTCTTGGCCACCAGATCTCGGACGCAGGTTTGGAGTCCGGTCACCTCTTCCGTATTGCCCCACGACAGGCCCATCTCTTTCCAAGATGTGAGCCGGGTGGGGACGTCGGATCGAAATTCAGGGGCCGCTGCCCATTTAGGGTCACGCGGCTCGCTAATATAAAACCAACCAGATTGCCACCCTTTGATGGTTTCCACGAAGGCACCCTCGAGCCAGGTGACGTTGGCTATCTTGCCCACCATGGCACCTCCGCATTCCGCCTGTCAACGTTGAACGACCTTCGGCTTGACGCTGAAGATCTTTAGCCATAGGCCAAAGTGGGGCTGGATGCGGAAGAAGGCCTCGCACACGACGATAAACACCGAGATATTGAGGATGAAGTTCTGGGCCAGGTCGTGGAAGTCCAGGCCGTAGTAGAACATGAGCCCCCGGACGAACGGGTGAAGAGGAAAACACAGTCCGCGGAGGAAATGAGGAAGAAAAACAACCCTCTCATGGGACCTAGGGGTGGGAGTGAGTTGCCCCGCATCTGGGAGCCGGTGCGCGATGTCGTTAGACAAGTATCCGGCCTCCCTCAGGTTTTTGATTTGTCCCTTCATAACGGAGGAGGCCATCCATCTGCCTCCCGCTCCTGACATGGTTGGCGAAGGTTGAGGTGGGAAGTGTGGGCTTGGGTGCTGGAGCTCGAGCACGCAGGGACGGATAAGCAGAGGACGAAGAGGGTGTGAATGGAAAGGGAGGATTCTTGTCCCCTTATATGGGCGGCCAACACTACGAGCCCCCCGCCAGCCTAATAAAACTCGCTTATCCCCCAAGCGCCGCGGTTAATGGCGCGGTTGGGTTACCCACACCCGTATTGATGAGAATCCCGGAATAAGGGGACACGATCTCTGCTTTGACAAGACGTGCCAAGGAAACCGCCTCGCTAAACGCGCTGAGGTGGAACAATAAAATAAATAAAGAGCCCGGCTGTGGCATGGTGTCACGCCACGGAATACGTCAGCAGATCCGATTAATACAAATACTATTCTCTCTACGAAGGAATGTGGAACTTATTTTGCAGAGCCGGACACTACCCTGGTGTTCAACATCTTCTATGAAATATTTGAAGGAGGAACCCGCCTTGCAATGCCGAAGACAACTTGCGCGCCGGACTCGTCATCATTGAAGCCTGGTTCAGGGGCTACCGAGGGAGTCCTGGATTAGGGGGTGTCCGGATGGCCGGACTATGACCTTTGGCCGGACTCCCGGACTATGAAGATACAAGATTGAAGACTCCGTCCCATTGTAACCGACTCTGTGTAACCCTAGCCCTCTCTGGTGTCTATATAAACCAGAGAGTTTATTCCGTAGGACGAACAACAATCATACCATAGGCTAGATTCTAGGGTTTATCCACTCCGATCTCGTGGTAGATTTACTCTTGTACTACCCATATCATCAATATTAATCAAGCAGGAGTAGGGTTTTACCTCCATCGAGAGGGCCCGAACCTGGGTAAAAACATCGTGTCCCTTGTCTCCTGTTACCATCCGCCTAGACGCACAGTTCGGGACCCCCTACCTGAGATCCGCCGGTTTTGACACCGACAGGGCCCGCGGCGCTTCGCACTTGCCCCTTCGCTTCTCTACTAAGCCAAGTCCAGGCGCGCCTTGGGCCCGGGGGCTACTATCGGCATTCTGGGAACGGGGGTACCCAGACTTGCCTGCCTGCGGCCTGCGGCGTGGCTCAAGGGGTGGCCCAGTACGGCCCGTCTTCATCAACACAAGCTCAAGACCCTCGCAAGGGGCCAAGCCTCACGGGGCGGACGACAAGAAGCTTCCTCAGGCACGACCTCATCAGGCTGGTTTGCGAGGAGGCGGAGAGATCAAGGCGGGGTACCTCACGAGGTGCCCGTGACACAAGCCATGACGACCAAAGCCAGGCGGGCGCCAGGCGGGCGCTGACCTGCGCAGAGTCCTTGTTTCCTCTTTGGTGCAAAGGGAGCAAGCGCAGGCAAGAGAATCAAGCAAAGGCAACCATTTCGGTGCAACAAGACCAAGACCAGCAGAACGGCATGATGGAGGTCATTGTGGAGCCCAAGCCGGCGTCACCGCCAGAGTCTTTGGCAGGCGAGGACCGACTTTAGTCAGGATAAGTGTACTAGATGTTCCCCTTCAAAATGGCCAATTGTTGGCGCCCTTCCCGCTCAATATTTGGGAAGAGGCCCAGGGCCTCCGCCTATAAATAGGACTAGCCACCATCTGGGCAGAGGCATCGAGAGACGAACAAGAGGAGAATTAGAACCTTAGCCAACACCACCACCACCACAAGAACTCCTCCCCTCGCGAGGCAGTTCTTCCTTGTATTGTTCATCATCAGCCCCCTGAGGCAATCCACCACGCCACAAACTAGAGTAGGGTATTACACCACAATGGTGGCCCGAACTAGTATAAAACTCATGTCCCTTGTGTTGTTCTTCGTGTAGTTTAGATCCTTGCGAGGCGACGAGACATATGTAGGTAGGAGGTGCGATCTCCGCGTGCACCCCAGAGTTCGAACCTAGAGGGTCTGCCGGAACCCAAAATCCGACACAAGGGCTAGTAATGTACTTGTTCAAATGATATTCATTGAAAATCACAAGCATCTCATTTTTTTCACTCATGAAAGTACTCTCCATCAAGTATAGACAATCTATGTCTAAGACTCCCCAAAGTAGACTCATCCATCTTCCTCCAATGGTGTTGAAACCAAAGCAATGGAGACCAAACCTCTGATACCAATTGAAAGGATCGAGAAGAGGTGTCTAGAGGGGGGTGAATAGACTCTAAGCAAGAAAAGTTCCAGTTTTAAATTTCTTTAAGTTGAAGTGGAGTTTTGGCATAAGTTTAACATTCACAATACATATCAAGCAAGCATGCAAAGAGTATAGGAGCAGCGGAAATTGAAGCATGCAAATTGCAAGAATGTAAAGGGATGGGATTGGAATGTGCAAACGCAATTTGGAGACACGGAGATTTTTGAGCCGTGGTTCCGATAGGTGGTGCTATCGTACATCCACGTTGATGGACACTTCAACCCACGAAGGGTAATGGTTGTGCGAGTCCACGGAGGGCTCCACCCACGAAGGGTCCACGAAGAAGCAACCTTGTCTATCCCACCATGGCTGTCACCCACGAAGGACTTGCCTCACTAGGGTAGATCTTCACGAAGTAGGCGATCTCCTTGCCCGTACAAACTCCTTGGTTCAACTCGACAATCTTGTCGGAGGCTCCCAAGTGACACCTAGCCAATCTAGGCGACACCGGTCTCCAAGAAGTAACAAATGGTGTGTTCATGATGAATTCCTAGCTCTTGTGCTTCAAATGATAGTCTCCCCAACACTCAACTCTCTCTCACGGGATTTGGATTTGGTGGAAAGAAGATTTGAGTGGAAAGCAACTTGGGGAAGGCTAGAGATCAAGATTTATGTGGTAGGAATGGAATATCTTGGTCTCAACACATGAGTAGGTGGTTATCTCTCAGAAAATGAATGTTGGAAATGTAGGCACATTCTGATGGCTCTCTCCATGAATGAAGAGTGGGTGGAGGGGTACATATAGCCTCCACACAAAATCTAACCATTACACACAACTTACCAAACTTGGTGGGACCGAATCGTGAAACTCGGTCGGACCGATTTAGGAAATAATGTGACCGTTAGGATTTTTGGTGGGACCGACATGTCATCTCGGTGGGACCGATATGGTTAGGGTTAGGGCATAAAGTAATCTCGGTGAGACCGATTACACAAACTCAGTGAGACCGATACTGGTAAAGGACACACAGAGGGTTGGTCAGGAAAACTCGGTGGGACCGATTCACTCATCTCGGTTAGACCAAAACGTTACGAAGGGGAACAGAGAGTTTGCATTGTAATCTTGGTAGGACCGATTAGACAAACTCGGTGATACCGATTTTGGTAATGGACATACACAGAGAGATTACAATCCCATCTCGGTGAGACCGAGATCCCTATCGGTGAGACCGAAAAGACCAGGGTTTATGGTAGTGGCTATGTCATGAGAACTCGGTGGCGCCGGATAGAAAGATTCAGTAGGGCGAGTTTGAATTTTGGTTTGGGACATATGTGGATGTGAGAAAGTGGTTGAGGGCTTTGGAGCATATCACTAAGCACTTTGAGCAAGCAACTCATTAAGCAACACCTCATCCCCTCTTGATAGTATTGGCTTTTCCTATAGACTCGATGTGATCTTGGATCACTAAAATGGAAAATGTAGAGTCTTGTGCTCTGAGCTTGAGCCAATCCTTTTTCCTTGGCATCT
The DNA here is from genome assembly GCF_018294505.1 of Triticum aestivum. NCBI lineage: Eukaryota > Viridiplantae > Streptophyta > Magnoliopsida > Poales > Poaceae > Triticum > Triticum aestivum. The sequence continues at coordinate 469,809,973 of NC_057804.1, forward strand.
TGAAGGGGTTTCACATCCTCTAGTACATGCCACTTCCATTGTTGAACTTATCTGAAACATACTATGTATAAGTATTAGTCCAACAAGAGATATGTTGACATTAATTACCAAAATCACCCAGGGAGCACTTGTGCTTTCACTTTCGACCAGCCACGTTGCAAAGGCGTCGCACTCCGGATTGCCATTCACGTAACAAGGGGCTAGTACTTAGCGCCACCAATGGACTCTTATGGCTAAGTGAAAGTACTAAAGGCGCATAGTCTGATTGCCTAGTTCACCTCGCAAGACGCCTCCTACATCGGACCAAGACGTTGGATAAAGTGTGGTCATGCGTTCCCGAACACCCCTGTAATATTTACATGGGGGCTGAAGCCGACGACTGGTAAACTTCCAGACATATAAACTGTCAAATAGGAGGATAAACTAATCATAAAGCATAAGCATAGATATTTACACCATGAGTTCATTACATGACTCTTACAAACCGTACTCTACTAATCAAATATGATGTCCTTTGAGCACTGGCCCTTTACAATGCGGGCTCCCTCGAGGACCTCGTCAAAGTAGTTCTCCAGCTACCGGTGATCCTTGCTTTCAGGTGGCCCTGCGGTGGCAATCTCGGAGGCCTTCATCTTCGCCCACTGAACCTTGACGCGGGCGAAGGCCGTCCGGGCACCTTCTATGCAGGACGACCACTTGAGGGTATCGATCTGAGGAAGCGCATCCACCAGCTGCTTCATGAGTCCGAAGTGGCTGCTAGGTATGGACTCGGCTGGCCATAGACGGACTATTACATCCTTCATGGCCAATCCGGCCACCCTGTGCAGCTCGAACAGCTACTTTAGCTGGTCACTAAAAGGCACTGGATGTTCTAGCACAAGGTAATGCGACCAGAACAACTTCTCTGTCGAGCTCCCCACTTTGGCTTGGAAGAATTCGGCGGCATCTGCAATACTCCTCGGCAGATCCGCAAAGGCGCCTTGGGAACTCCAAACCTGGGTCAGAAAAATATATCTCTTACTAGTAAATCTACTCTACATGATAAAGGCCTTACCAACCGCTATCTGCCTTGCCTCTTGGATCTCCTGGCGAGCACCCTAGGCATCAACCCGGGCTTCTTTTACGCTTTCCAGTGCTTTGGTGAGCTCAGAGGCCTGCTCCGAACTCTTCTCCTCCAAGGACTCGCACCTGGCGATTGCGTCCTTGAGCTCTTGCTCGACCTCCCCCACCCACGCCTCATGTCTTCGATGGGTGGTTTGCTGTACCTCTAACTCCTTGGCCACTTTGTCCACGTCCGCCTTGCTCACCTCCGCCTCCTTGTTGGCTTTGACGAGGGCACTCTTGAGGGACTCAACCTCGGCTACACCAACTGTGATTATATTTATAACATTTTTAGTCAATTTAAAACAACTAATACACATATAACTTTCGGGTATGTCGTAATGCCGCATACCTTGGGTTTCGTTAAATCGCTTGTTGATGCAGTCGAGTTCCTCATCGGATAGCTAAAGCTTCCGATTGAGCTCGACAATCTCCGCGGCCTGGGCAGTAGCCGCCGGCATAGAATCCTGTCAAACAACATATATGGCACATTATATACTTGTTTTTGATCCTCTATTCGGATTGTTCTAATCCGGACAGAGTCTCAGGGGCTACTGTCTACACATGGGTTCCGCCTCATACGTATATATATACAAAAAAACTTGTAAAGAATATTACATCACATACCTCGAAGCCCGTCGGTAGGCTGTTGAAGGCTTCGGTCAGTCCGCTCTTTGCGGACCGAACCTTTTCCATAACCGAACCCATCAGGGTGCGGTGTTCCTCCATGATGGATGCACGTTCCAGTGCCTCCTTTAGAGTGTCAACGGCCTCCGGATTGATGGAGGCCACCAATGGAGCTGCAGCTCCTCCCCCCTCTTTCGAAGGGGGGTGTTGGTCCGAACTCGGAGCCGTTCTGGACTCCGGGATGGTGTTCGGCGAGGGCCCGGACTGTTGAGAGCCCCCACCCTCGGTGGTCATGGGGGCCGCCGTGCCCCGCTGTATAGCATCCGAGGTGTTGTCCTCGGGCGCCTTCTGTATGGTCTTGTCTGCTCCTCCTCTGCCCGGAGATGCCCTTTGGGATGAACCTTGGTGTGCTCCATGGCAGGGGGAGAAGGTCCGCGAGGGTCCGTCACTCTCCACCTCTCCAGGCACTAGAGAGTTTCCCTCCGAAGAAGAGGGAATCGGGATCTCACGCGGAGGGCTAAAAATCAAGGAAGAGACTTGATATGACAGAAGCAGATTAAGCGATAATTGAACGGGTAAGTTTTTGATACTTACATTTCGGCCAGGGGCTACTCCCTTTGGACCCTCTTCGGGCTGTGTTCGGACTCTGAGTCCAAACTGTCCGAGAGTACCACCCGCCCCTTCTTCAGCGTCAGCCCCTCCAGGTTCTTGGAGGCTGTTCTCTTCCCCCTCCTCATCTTGAGGGGGGGGGGTTGATCTCCACTTCCTCCTCCTCCTCATCTTCCTCTTCCTCCTCTTCATAGTCATCTTCCTCATGGGAGGAGACAACTTTGGTCTCTCCGAACACTACTTCGGGAGGGCCTTTGCGGCGGGGCCTGTCCTTGGGCCCCTTTCCCTTCTTCTTGGTCTTCTTCTCCGGTGCCTTATAAGGCGCCGGGACCAGCATCTACTCCAGCTGAGGAGTGACCGGGTCTTCAAGCAACGGAGCCGGACTCTTAATCCGCTCCGATTTCTTGGTCCAGCCCTATAAAGGATGGGCTAATGAATTTTGTATCAACCGAATATATAAACTGGGTATGTCTTCGAAAGGTTAAATACTTACTGGAGAGGCCGAGTTCACGGAGTTGAGGCTGACATCTTTTTTCTCCATGGGCTAGCTCTTCTGCGCCTTGTAGAGCAGCTTCCACATTCCCTCATGCATGGTGCCGAGGAAGTGTTGTAGAGTCCGCGGCTCCTCCGGTTTGCATTCCCGCATGGGGGAAGCCCGATGCTGGCTGGGGAGGATGTGGCGGAAGAGCATAATCTGAACCGCGTTGGTTAGACCAACGTTTTTTCCCAGCATGTGGGAGATACACATTTGCAGCATCTGCACCTCCGTCTGGGAACCCCAGTCATGGCCCTTCGCGGTCCAGGAGACGAGACTCATAGGGGATCCGGATATGAAGTCCGGAATTGCCGCCCACTTAGTGCGGCACGGCTCAGTGATGTAGAACCACTCTTGTTGCCAGATCTTGACGGTCTCCACGAAGGCCACCTTTGGCCACGTGGTGTTGGGCAGCTTGCTGATCATAGCTCCGCCGCAGTCTGCGTGCTGCCCGTCGACCACCTTCGGCTTCACGTTGAAGACCTTGAGCCACAGGCCGAAGTGTGGGTGGACGCGGAGGAGGGCCTCACACACGACGATGAACGCCAAGATGTGGAGGAAGGAGTTCGGAGCTAGATCGTGGAAATCTAACCCGTAGTAGTACATGAGTCACTACTAGGAAAATGCTTATAGATAGAAGTTTACCAGTAGCGAGTTTTTGTGAACCCACGCTACTAGTAATTACCAGTAGCGCTGTGTTGAAAACACGCTACTACTAACATATCACAGCAGCGTTTGTTTGTTTGGGCCATGCTACTGTTACATGTGCCGCAGGGCAGCATCTGTAGCCCACTTAGTTGTAGCGTTTGTTCTGAAAAGGCGCTACAGCTGGTGGGCTTAGTAGTAGCATGGTGCTGCAACCAGCGCTACTACTATAGCTAAAGAAAACCGGCCCGCGAGCGCCCCTGGCCGCACCCCCCTTGTCTCACACAATCGATCCCCTCCGCCACGCCGCCGCCGCGGTTAGGGTTCGTCCCTGGCCGCCTCACCCCCGTCGACGGTGCCGTGCGCCGCCACCACGCGCGATCGCCTCTCGCCTCCTCCGATGCTGCAGCCCCATAAGTCCCCCTCTTGATCTCATCCTCCCTGCGCGTGCCACAGTAGCTCCTCTCAATCTCTCGGTTAGGGTTCGTCATAGGGGATCCAATCGATTTGCCGCAGCGGCTCGCCATGTTTTGGGATTTAGGGATTGCACGGTGGCTCCGTGCTTCGATGCATGGCTCCAATCGATCCTACTGTTAATTAGTATCACATATGCATCTCTAGATCCTACTGTTAATTAGTATCACATAGGGGAGAGAGTAGAGACAAAGCTACAAGCTCATGTTTATTTAGTGTGCTTTGTTGTGATTAACGAAGATGAGATGAGATCAAAGTATTGTTATGTTTTGCCATATATGTGTTTGTTACATCTCTAGATTATTGAGCTACTAGTATTGTTTAACCTTGTGTTTAGTGCAAATTTCATGCTGATAGCGACGCTTCATCTGAGGAGTTGGGGACATTAGTTTACTAGATTGCTAGCTTTCTTGTGTTTTATCATACAATCACTCTACTTTTGCAATTTGTGATTGTTGGACTGAACTTTATGTTTACTTTTTAGTTGTTATTTTGCTTGCCATGTGAACTCTAGCTATGAAAACTTTATGTTTACTTTTTGGATCGTTAATCCTTTAATTATATTGCTTTAGGGAAATGGCGCCACCACCACCACCACCACCATGTCGACGGTGCAAGTCAAGGTGCGCCAGCAGCCTTGCAACTGGCACGCTGTTTGGCATCTACTTCGAGTCTAGTTTTCTTCATGCGGCAGTAATAAATTATATGAAACTAGTAACTAATATTTTGTTTTTAGTGTTATTGGAATTAATGCATTGTGTATATATCATTTTTCTTTTTGTACACAAATCGTCCCATGCAATGTGAGGTCAGAATTCAACAATCTGACTGGAGACTCTGTGACATTTGAGGCTCCTGGGGGCCCCTACACTATGGAGATCGAGAAAGGACGAAAGATGACGCGGGTGGGAGGAGATGGATGGGTCTGTTTCATCAACAACATGCGTATCACCGGTGGTGAGTTGATCAGCTTCTCCTTCAGAGCTGAAAGACCCAAGCTGGCCGTGATTTATATCAACAAAGCAGAAGATTATGAGGATGATGAGGATGATGAGGATGATGAGGATGATGATGACCCACTCGGTGATGCCATCGTAGCTCAAAGAATGAAGTTGAGCGAGGAGGAGGCGTGCAACCTATGGGACATCATTCCGCCACGTGCTGACTTCGTCGGGGTGCCATTCATGACCCGCCTGACAAGTACCATGGTTGATCGGCATATGATGGTCTGTTGCATTTACTGTAGTTTTTAGATTAATTTGATGATATGCTTTATTGTTATACTTAGTGTAGAGTCCGATGATAAATATGCTTACTGAATCTTATATGCTTAGTGAATCTTATATGCTTAGTGAATCTTATATGCTTTATTGTTATACTTAGTGTAGAGTCCGATGATATATATGCTTAGTGAATCTTACATGCTTAGTGAATCTTATATGCTTAGTGAATCTTATATGCTTTATTGTTATACTTAGTGTAGAGTCCGATGATATATATACTTAGTGTAGAGCCCGATGATATATATGCTTAGTGAATCTTATATGCTTAGTGAATCTTATATGCTTTATTGTTATACTTAGTGTAGAGTCCGATGATATATATACTTAGTGTAGAGTCCGATGATATATATGCTTAGTGAATCTTATATGCGTAGTGAATCTTATATGCTTTATTGTTATACTTAGTGTAGAGTCCGATGATATATATACTTAGTGTAGAGTCTGATGATATATATGCTTAGTGTAGAGTCTGATGATATATATGCTTCGTGTAGAATGTGTGAGGCTACTTATTAATTGATATGTTTTTCTTATTCAGAAATTGCCAAAGAGCCTATCTGAGAGTTATGGTATCAAGCCTGATGAAGAAGGCTCTACTGGAATACGCCTTACCGCAAGGGGATCCGTCACCACTTGTGTGTACAATGTGGACACGGACGGTCGCACACACTTCAACTCGGTTGGGTGGAAGAGCTTCCTTGTCGGCAAGAATCTTCATGTTGGACAGGCAATCCTAATTACTATCAGGAACACCCACCGCCCAGGCTTGAGGATGATGGTCGTCATCGACATCATCTAGAACTTCATATGCATGCGTGTGGCTATTGAACCATATATATGCTAGTATGACTACCTAGTAGACTTATCAACTATGATCTATCCATGCATTGTTGACAACTATATGAGTTTGTGAGATTGTGTGGTTATATTAAATGTGGTACTGACGTTAATGTTTGTGAGACGGTTCTGTGAACTTAGTTTATTTGCACTAGACTTATCTTGATTTCCATGAATATTGCACCTGACTGCTTTTTTTATTTTTTATTTCTATTTGCCTAGTTGTAACGTGGGGTGAAAATAGGGCGCTACTACTATGTGATGATAGTAGTAGCGCTGGTGGAGGAAGCAGCGCTACTAATAAGTATTTTAGTTGCAGCGCTTGTTCAGAAACGCGCTACTGGTAAATAATAGCTATCGCGCCCTAACAGTAGCGCGGGTGCCCGCGCTACTGGTATGTAAAAAACCAGCGCCACTAGTAAGCTTTTCTCTAGTAGTGAGCACGAACGAATGGGTGGAGTGGAAAACATAACCCTCTAAGGAAGTGGGGGTGGAAGACGACCCGTTCGCCGGGCTCCAGAGTGGGAATGACTTGACCCTCGGGGGAAAGCCTATGCACGATGTTGGCGGCAAGGTATCCCGCACTTTGGAGATATTTTATCTCCTTCTTCGTAACGAAGGAGGCCTCCCACTTGCCTTTGGAACCGGATCCGGCCATCATCGGAGGAGGTGTGGTGGTGGTTGATACGTCTCCAACGTATCTATAATTTTTGATTGTTCCATGCTATTATATTACCTGTTTTGGATGTTTATGGGCTTTACTAAGCAGTTTTATATCATATTGCTTGAGTTTATCCCTCTACATCATGTCATCTTGCTTAATGCGTTACTCCATTCTTATGAACTTAATACTCTAGATGCATGTTGGATAGTGGTCGATGTGTGGAGTAATAGTAGTAGATGCAGAACCGTTTCGGTCTACTTGACACGAACGTGATGCCTATGTTCATGATCATTGCCTTAGATGACTTCATAATTATGCGCTCTTCTATCAATTGCTCGACAGTAATTTTTTCACCCACCATAATACATGCTATCTTGAGAGAAGCCACTAGTGAAACCTATGGCCCCCGGGTCTCTTTCCTATTATATTACATCTCTTTTATTTACATCACATCTCATTTACTATTTTGCAATCTTTACTTTCCAATCTATACAATAAAAATACCAAAAATATTTACTGTACTATCTCTATTAGATCTCACTTTTGTGAGTGACCGTGAAGGGATTGACAACCCCTTTAACGCTTTTTTTGCAAGGTTCTTGATTGTTTGTGGAGGTACTAGGTGACTTGTGTGTCGTGTCCTACTGGATTGATACCTTTGTTCTCAAAACTGAGGGAAATACTTATGCTACTTTGCTGGATCACCCTTTCCTCTTCAAGGGAAAACCAACGCATGCTCAAGAGGTAGCAAGAAGGATTTCTGGCGCCGTTGCCGGGGAGATCTACGCCAAGTCAAGCATACCGAGTACACATCATAAACTCTTCTCCCTTGCATTACATCCGCCATTCGCCTCTCATTTTCCTCTCCCCCACTTCTAAAACGATTTTCGAAAACCTTTGCCTTTTCTTTGCCTTCTTCCCGTATGTCTTTTTGTTTGTGTTTGCATGTTTCTTATATTTGCTTGCATCTTTGCTTGCTAAAAATCTATTGATATAGATCCACTTAAAGTGTTCTACTTGGATCATCTTCGATCCTTATGCGCTCGTGCTGAAATCCCAACCAGCCTAGTTGATGTGGAATTTTTAGATGAGCATGCTCATTTTGCGCGTCACCGTTTGTCTGAAAAAGCGAGACTCTTATGGGATCAAATAAACAAATTGCTGTGCTATGCTTGGAATCTTTGTGAAACTTATGATTTTACTTGTTGCTCTAAGAACCCTAAGAAACACCTTCCCTACCTATGTGAGTTTAATGATAATTAAATCTTATCTTCTTATGCAAAGGGTGTTTATAGTTACAATGATATCAAACAAATTGAAGAATTTGTTGCTTTTAAGGGTGCTTATGAAGTTGCTTCTTTGATTGAGAAGTATGATATTACTCTCTACGAATCTGAAAATTTTGACATACTTAAATATTGATATGAAAACTATGCTCATAATGTCTATGTCAAAGAATTTATTGAGAGAATGACCGTTGCTTTGGAAGAAAATAATGATATGCATGAATCTATATATAATGATGATTCCTATGATTTGATTGAAATATCCCTTGATGAACATGATGCTTTCTATTCTTGTGGCCATGATGCCAATATTTATGAAGATGAATTTGCTATAGTTCCTTATGTTAAACATGAGATCGTTGCTATTGCACCCATGCTTGCTAGTTCCTTCGATGAGAAGCATGATTGCAATAATCTTATCATAAATTCTCTTAATGTCAATTGTGTTAATGATATGCAAAACCTCAAGCTTGGGGATGCTAGTTTTGTTATGAGTACTATTTGTTGCAATGATCATGATTGGGGTGATTCTTCTTATGATCTTGAAAATTTATTTAAGGCCCATGATGAATATGAGATTGATAATAGTGTTTGCAATATTATTGAAAGTGGGTTTGGAAGAGTGCAACTCTAGATCCCACATATTTGTAGAATGTTCAATCTTATGAAATTTTTGATAAAAGTGGGTTTGGAGAGGTCATGACTTTATTTAATGTTAATCCCACTATTTTGGAAGAGTGTCAACTTCGCATGCATGTGCATCGTGTTGAGAATATGTTTTTTTATAGCTATATTGTTGAATTTTCTTGTGGTCCTACATGTAATTATTATGAGAGAGGAAAATATGGTTGTAGAAATTTTCATGTTACTAAATTACCTCTCTTCATGTTAAGATTGCTATTGATTCTTTCTTCTTCCTTGCATATGCTAGTTTTTGCTTGCCTTGATAATTTGTTTGCTTATAAAATGCCGATGCATAGGAAGTATGCTAGACTTAGATGTGTTTGTCACGTATTTTATGATGCTCTCTTTGCGCTTCAATTCTTGTCTTTCATGTGAGCATCATCGAAATCTCAATGCCTAGCTAGGGGGGGTTAAAAGATAGCGCTTGTTGGGAGGCAACCCAATTTTATTTTTGTTCTTTGATTTTTGCTACTGTTTAGTAATAAATAATTCATCTAGGTTCTGGTTAGATGTGGTTTTATGTTTTAATTTGTGTTTGTGCCAAGTAGAACTTTTGGGAAGACTTGGGTGAAGTCTTTGCAATCTTGCTGTAAAAAACAGAAACTTTTAAGCTCACGAGCATAGCTGTCATTTTTTACTGGAGAGTGATTTTAGGTTTATTATTTTTGAAGATGATTAATAGACAAATTCCTCACGTCCACCAATTTATTTCAGAATTTTTTGAGTTACATAAGTATTCTAAAGTTACAGATTGCTAGACTGTTCTGTTTTTGACAGATTCTGTTCTTCGTGTGTCGTTTGCTTATTTTGATGAATCTATGAGTAGTATCGGGGGCTATGAACCATAGATAAGTTGGAATACAGTAGGATTAACACCAATATAAATAAAGAATGAGTTAATTACAGTACCTTAAAGTGGTGGTTTATTTTCTTATACTAACAGAGCTCATGAGATTTTCTGTTGAAGTTTTGTGTTGTGAAGTTTTCAAGTTTTTGGGTAAAGATTTGATGGATTTTGGAATAAGGAGTGGCAAGAGCCTAAGCTTGGGGATGCCCAAGGCACCCCAAGGTAACTAAGGATTACCAAAAGCCTAAGCTTGGGGATGCCCCGGAAGGCATCCCCTCTTTCGTCTTCGTCCATCGGTAACTTTACTTGAGGATGTATTTTTATTCACCACATGATATGTGTTTTTCTTCGAGTTTCTTGTATGATTTGAGTCTTTGATTTTTAGTTTACCACAATCATCCTAGCTGTACACAACTTTTGGGAGAGACACACATGAATCAGAATTTATTAGAATACTCTATGTGCTTCACTTATATCTTTTGAGCTAGACAATATTGCTCTAGTGCTTCGCTTATATCTTTTTTAGAGCACGGTGGTGGCTTTATTTTACAAAAAATATTGATATCTCATGCTTCACTTATATTATTTTGAGAGTCTTTTAGAACAGCATGGTAATTTGATTTGGTTATAAAATTAGTCCTAATGTGATGAGCATCCAAGATGGGTATAATAAAAACTTTCATATGAAGTGCATTGAATACTATGAGAAGTTTGATTCTTTATGATTGTTTTGAGATATGAAGATGGTGATGTTAGAGTCATGCTAGTGAGTAGTTGTGAATTTGAGAGATACTTGTGTTAAAGTTTGTGATTCCCGTAGCATGCATGTATGGTGAACCGTTATGTGATGAAGTTGGAGCATGATTTATTAATTTATTGTCTTCCCCGACCGCCACTCATGCATGGTGAACCGACGAGCGATGGTGTTTTCCAACCAATCTATCCCCCTAGGAGCACACGCGTAGTACTTCGTTTCGATAACTAATAATTTTTTGCAATAAGTATGTGAGTTCTTTATGACTAATGTTGAGTCCATGGATTATACGCACTTGCACCCTTCCACCATTGCTAGCCTCTCTAGTACCGCGCAACTTTTGCCGGTACCATACACCCACCATATACTTTCGTCAAAACAGCCACCATACCTACCTATTATGGAATTTTCATAGCCATTCCGAGATATATTGCCATGCAACTTTCCACCGTTCCGTTTATTATGACACGCTCCATCATTGTCATATTGCCTTGCATGATCATGTAGTTGACATCGTATTTGTGGCAAAGCCACCGTTCATAATTTTTCATACATGTCACTCTTGAATCATCGCACATCCCGGTACCCCGCCGGAGGCATTCACATAGAGTCATATTTTGTTCTAAGTATCGAGTTGTAATTCTTGAGTTGTAAGTAAATAAAAGTGTGATGATCTTCATTATTAGAGCATTGTCCCAGTGAGCAAAGGATGATGGAGACTATGATTCCCCCACAAGTCGGAATGAGACTCTGGACTATATAAAAAAAGAGGCCATAAAAAAAGAGAAAAGACCCAAATTAAAAAAATGAGAGAAAAAGAGAGAAGGGACATTGCTACTATCCTTTTATCACACTTGTGCCTCAAAGTAGCACCATGATCTTCATGATAGAGAGTCTCCTATGTTGTCACTTTCATATACTAGTGGGATTTTTTTACTATAAAACTTGGCTTGTATATTCCAATAATGGGCTTCCTCAAAGTGCCCTAGATCTTCGTGAGCAAGCAAGTTGGATGCACACCCACTTAATTAGTTTCTTTTTGAGCTTTCATACACTGCATCCGTTGCATGGCAATCCCTACTCACTCACATTGATATCTATTGATGGCCATCTCCATAGCTTGTTCATACACCTAGTTGATGTGAGACTATCTTCTCCTTTTTGTCTTCTCCACAACCACCATTCTATTCCACCCATAGTGCTATGTCCATGGATCACGCTCATGTATTGCGTGAAGATTGAAAAAGTTTGAGAACATCAAAAGTATGAAAAAATTGCTTGTCTTGTCATCGGGTTGTGCATGATTAAATAATTTATGTGATGAAGATAGAGCATAACCAAACTATATGATTTTGTAGGGATAACTTTCTTTGGCCATGTTATTTTGAGAAGACATGATTACTTTGTTAGTATGCTTGAAGTATTATTATTTTTATGTCAATATTAAACTTTTGTCTTGAATCTTTCGGATCTGAACATTCATGCCACAATAAAGAAAATTACATTGATAAATATGCTAGGTAGCATTCCACATCAAAAATTCTGTTTTTATCATTTACCTACTCGAGGACGAGCAGGAATTAAGCTTGGGGATGCTTGATACGTCTCCAACATATCTATAATTTTTGATTGTTCCATGCTATTATATTATCTGTTATGGATGGTTAATGGGCTTTAATATGCTCTATTATATTATTTTTGGGACTAACCTATTAACCGGAGGCCCAGTGCCAGTTTCTATTTTTTTGCCTATTTTAGAGTTTTATAGAATAGGAATACCAAACGGAGTCCAAACGGAATGAATCCTTCGTGAGGATCTTTCATGGACCAAAAGAAATCCAGAAGACTTGGAGTTAAAGTGTGGAACTCTACAAGGAGGCCATGAGGCAGGAGGGCGCGCCTAGAGGGTAGGCGCGCCCCCACCCTCATGGGCCCCTCGTAGCTCCATCGACGTACTTATTTCGCCTATATATACTCTTATACCCTAAAAACATCAGGGGGAGCCACAAAACCACTTTTCCACCGCCACAACCTTCTGTACCCATGAGATCCCATCTTGGGGCCTTTTCCGGCGATCTGCCGGAAAGGGAATCGATCACGGAGGCTTCTACATCAACACCATTGCCTCCCCAATGAAGCGTGAGTAGTTTACCATAGACCTTCGGGTCCATAGTTATTAGCTAGATGGCTTTCTCTCTCTCTCTTTGATTCTTAATACAAAGTTCTCCTCGATGTTCTTGGAGATCTATTCGATGTAATATTTTTTTGCAGTGTGTTTGCCGAGATCCGATGAATTGTGGATTTATGAACAAGATTATCTATAAATATTATTTGGTTCTTCTCTGAATTCTTATATGCATGATTTGATATATTTGCAAGTCTCTTCGAATTATCGGTTTAGTTTGGCCTACAAGATCGATCTTTCTTGCAATGGAAGAAGTGCTTAGTATCGGTGTCAAAACCGGCAGATCTCGGGTAGGGGGTCCCGAACTGTGCGTCTAAGGCTAATGGTAACAGGAGGCGGGGGACACAATGTTTACCCAGGTTCGGGCCCTCTCGATGGAGGTAATACCCTACTTCCTGCTTGATTGATCTTGATGATATGAGTATTACAAGAGTTGATCTACCACGAGATCGTAGAGGCTAAACCCTAAAAGCTAGGCTATGGTTATGATTGTTGTTGTCCTACGGACTAAACCCTCCGGTTTATATAGACACAGGAGGGGGCTCGGGTTACACAGAGTCGGTTACAGAGAAGGAGATCTACATATCCGAATTGCCAAGCTTGCCTTCCACGCAAAGGAGAGTCCCACCCGGACACGGGACGAAGTCTTCAATCTTGTATCTTCATAGTCCAATAGTCCGGCCAAAGTATATAGTCCGGCTATCCGAGGACCCCCTAATCCAGGACTCCCTCAGTAGCCCCCGAACAAGGCTTCAATGATAATGAGTCCGGCGCGCAGATTGTCTTCGGCATTGCAAGGCGGGTTCCTTCTCCGAATACTCCATAGAAGATTTTGGTCACAAGGATCATGTCTGGCTCTGCAAAACAAATTCCACATGCCACCGTAGAGACTACAATATTCCACAAATCTAATCCGCTGACGAATTTTCATAGTGTGACATCATGCTGTGGCCCGGTCATTATTCAAACCGTTTTCCAACCTGCTACCGCTCATATCGCAAGGCGGTTTTATTGGCAAGTCTTGTCGAAGCAGAGATCGTGTCCCCTTATCACGAGATTCTCATCAATACGGGTGTGGGTAACCCAACCGCTCCATCAATGTGGTGCTTGGGGAATAAGCGAGTTTAGCGGGCAAGTGGGGAGGCGCAGGATCCCTGCCGCCTTTATAAAGAGATAAGGGCTCCCCTTTTTCATCCACACCTTCTTCTTCCTTTTCTTATCCATTCTATCTCGCCCGAGCTCCAGCGCCCAAGCATTCGTCTTCTCTGCCCACAAAGGCCCTCCAAAAATGTCCGGATCGGAGCAGGAGGCAAGTGGATGGCCTCTACCGTCCGGGAGAAGGGTATCAAAAAGCTTCAGGAGGCCAGGTATCTGGCTAAGAACATCAGCCATCGTCTCCCTATGGCGGGACAGATCGTCCCAACCTCGAAACCCCACTAGAGGGTTGTATTCCTCCCTCACTTTGTCCGTGGGCTAGGGTTTCCCCTCCACCCATTCGTTCGCGGCATCATGTATTACTACGGGATAGATTTTCATGATCTATCCCCCAATTCCTTTCTCAACATCTCGACATTCATCGTCGTGTGCGAGGCCTTTCACCGCATCTCACCACACTTTAGCTTATGGCTGAAGATTTTTAATGTGAAGCCCAAGGTGGTGAGTGGTGAGCACGCGAGTGTGCAGGTGCCATGATGAGCAAGATGCCCAACGTCACATGGTCGTCAGGTACTCTCAATGATTCCGTCAAAGAGTGGCAGCAGTAGTGGTTCTACGCCGAGCCACGCGACCCAAAATGGGCCACAGCTCCCGAATTCTGATCCGGAGCTCCCATGCGGCTTACGTCCTGGCCCAAGAAAGTCCTGAATTGGTCTTCGTCCGAAAAACTATCGACGCTCCAGACTCGCGTCAAGGATATGGAAGACAAGAATATCAAACTTGTCAATGTAGTCTAGGTGATGTTAGTTCGTCGGTTCTGCCTTGTCAACACAGGGCTTGCAATTTATGGGAATTCGACCCGGCCAAGCACCAGACCCTGCTAGAGCTCTTTGGCTCCTCGCACAAAGACATCTAGAAGGTACTTTTCATGTCCGGCAAATCGTGGCCGGACTCAGCCGAGGACCGCGGGTACCAACTGTCCCGCCCCGCTAGTCCGTAAGTCACTATATGTTGGCAAGTCACACGTTTTATTCACATAACCCAAGGGGAATGCTTAATGCGTTTTCCACAACTCTCCTAGGGCTAGATGAAGAAGGCGGGGCGGATCTATTGTCCGGACCCACTGCCAGAAGAACTGGCTGTCCCACTTCTAACAAAGATGCTGGTCCCAGCGCCTTACAAGGCACCAAAGAAGAAGGCCGAGAAGGAGGCCAAAAAGACCAGGAGCGGCCTTCGTCGCCGCGGCACTTCGGACACAATATCTGAAGACTCCGATACCCGCTCTTCCTCCAGAGAGGTCGAGGAAGAGGAGGAAGACCAATCCCCAGCGAGGGGAAGAAAGAAAAGGATGGCCTCCACATCTTTGGAGGCCGAGTCGCCTAAGAAGGGAAAAACTCCCCTTCCAGAGGAGTCCACCGCCACTGCCGACAGCAGCTCGGAATTGGATCCCAGGGCCTAGCCCTGGTGAACTCATGAGTATATACAATCCGAACACGTTTGCGCATCCAGACTCACTAAGGCATGATGTTTTAATCATTGATCCATGCTTTTTGGTAGTCCGGCGAGGTCCCGCACCAAACAATCCTCATCGAAGGATTAACTGGGCTCGGATGCTATGGACAACGGGACACCCCCGAAGGCCCCTTCCCCACAACACGTGAATGATACCAAGGTGTCATCCCAGAAGGACCCAGGCTAAGGGGGGGGGAGATCATAAAGGCGGCGCCAGGAGGTCAAACTTCAGGGGACGGACACATGGGAGAAAAGGCTCCCACGGATGTCGACGACAGGGGCTAGCTTGAATTCGGCCCCCAGCCGAATGCAATTCCAGAGACCAATACATCTCCAGAATCAGGCAGGCGGCCTCCCTCAGCTGGAGGGGGTGTGCCTGTTCCACCGGCAACCTCTGTCCAACCAGAGGTGTTGGATACTTTATCGGCGGCGCTGAAAAGCG
Organism: Triticum aestivum; assembly: GCF_018294505.1. Classification (NCBI taxonomy): domain Eukaryota; kingdom Viridiplantae; phylum Streptophyta; class Magnoliopsida; order Poales; family Poaceae; genus Triticum; species Triticum aestivum. The sequence continues at coordinate 469,825,613 of NC_057804.1, forward strand.
CCTCCATCGTCGATGAACACCGTGCCCTTATGGGTGCAGTGATTGAGAAGATTCAGTCCACTGAGAGTGGACTAAATGAAGCCTGCATCGGCATTATAACGGGCTTTGAGGTATGTTTTTTGAGGTTTCAAAGAGTGTCATAGTATAGGTAGTATCCCCTGATACACTGTTTGGTGAAAGAAAGAACCGAACAGAGGATCAAATATATGTTCGCAGGAGACTCACTTTATGGCATCTCTCTTTTGTTCAAAAGCAGGCATCTATAGCAACTGCCGCCTCTCAAACTGCAGAAGTCTCCGGACTGAGGCAGGGTCTGGAGCGGGCCGAAGGAGAACTCGGCTGAGTGAAGAAGCAGTTGGAGGATAACCAAGGTATGCAAAAACCTTGTTCGCATTCAGCGCAAATGAATAAGTTAGCATGATAAAATTATTTTTATGATGTGCTCTAGGGGCGACGGCCGAAATTGAGGCTCTTAAGAAGGTTGTGGCTGAAGCCGAGAAGAAGGCAGCCGCAGAGCAGGCTCTTTGCGAAAAGCACGAGGCTACGGTTATTGAAGCTTAGCAAGAGCTTCAAGAGGCCATAAGAAATGCGAGACCTTGGAGCAGTGTTTAGCGGGGAAGGACTCCGAACTCTCCCGAGCTCGCCAAGCCACATGTGATGCCCGGGGGAAGCCCAAGGTGCCCTGAGGGAAATCCAGGAGCCGAGGAAGATCGCGACAGGTAAGGCTTTTTCTATGTAAAGCAGGTATTTGAAGGGAGAAAATCATGTTTACAAATTTGAATTCGGATTTCTCCAGGGGTATTTGCGGAGCTGCCACGCAGCATATCTGATGCCGCCCAATTCTACCGAGCCGAAGGAAGGGGCACTACGGAGAAGCTCTTCTAGTCGCAGTATCTGGTGCCGAATTATCCAGTGCCATTTTCCGATCAGCTGAAAAAGCTGATCGAACGGCATAAGGCGGCCGAACTAGCCATGAAGGATTTAATTATTTGGCTATGGCCCGCTGAGCCGATTCCAAGCAGCTACTTCGGGCTCGTGAAGCGGCTTGTTAGTGCCTGACCTCGACTCAAAGTCATCAAGAGGTCGGTCTGTATGGAGGGTGCACGAATGGCCTTCGCCCGTGCAAAGGTGCACTGGGGGAAGATGGATGCGGAAAAGCTGATGACCGAGGGACCGCCGGAAGGGAAGGAGCACCGCAAGCCCGAATTATATTATGATAGTGTCCTGAAAGGATCCCGCCTGGCGACGGAGCAATGCACCAAGGACATTATATTTCCATGAATACAGTCATGTTGTCCTTTGTAATGTTGAACAAGGTCATTTCTATTATAATGTTGAACAAGGTCATTTCTATTATTTATTGCCTGTTATTTGAAAGTTTTTCCTCCTGCATGGCCGTTTTATATATTAATCCTGAGAGTTGGCCAGTCGTCAGCTTCTGCCCCCACGTAGGAAGTACGGGGGTGTTCGGGATAAACCTGAGCACTCTTTATCCTAGTTTTGGGTCCTTGAAGGAGGTGTTCAACACAACGAACCAGGCAATCGGACTATAAGGCTTTATCACTCTCACTTAGCCATAGAAGTTTGACAAAAGGAAGGTAGACGTAGCCCCTGGTGTTCGGAAGAACGCACGAGGGGCTCTATAAGCACCTGATCGGAAGAAAAGTCGATCCATCACACGTTGCATTAGTTATCGCATAATGCGGAAGAAATCCTTAAAGATTTTACAATCTTTGGAACAGCTGACCAGCTCTCGCCGTATCATGACAATCAATTTTCGGCTTTCTCTACTGAGGCGCTCGTCCGAAAGAACTGGGACACAAGCGCAGTAGTTCTCCCTGTGCCGCCCTAGCCGAAATAGCGGAACATAAGGCAGCAAAACATAGGAGTCGGGCAAACCCAACTATTGACCCAAGACATGATTCGGAGCTGATGCATATAATGCTATAAGTTCGGGGTGCCGTACGACCATGAAGGTGGTCGGACTTTGTTGCCGTATTATGGGTACAATGAAGCCCCTGGCATATTAAGGCATATCGTGATGTACGGATGCCATTTGACAAAGAGTGTCAATAAGAAACAACAACAGATAAGCATCATATAAAGCCACATGTTGTAATTAAATAACACGTCAATGCGTATGAGTACAGGTAATGTGATAAAAATAATTATGACTTCGGAACCTACTGAGACCAGGATGGAGGAGACTATGTGCGGATCCGGAGTGTGGTCGGATGGTCATCGAGGGGAATATCTAAGGTTTCCCTTGTGTGTTCAAGTTGTTTCCATGTCACCAGTCCTGGCCTATAGAAAAGTGAACATGCAAAAAAATGCAACAAATGTTTGTGTGCCACATAGCGGTTGAGCCGCAGTGTGTGGCCTATCCAAGCTTTGCCTCCGTTTATTGCTAGAGTGTTTTAATTAAGCTCTGGGCGAGCCGGGCTATCCTGCCGTGAAGTAGTTTGGACTCCCTTGATGGTGTCCGGGAGTTTGGCCATTGACTTGAGGTTCGATTGAAAGATGCCACTCGTTGCTTGTGCAGTTAAGGCGGCGGTATACCCTTTGGCACAAAGGGGGAGTCCGGCATTGCCTTTAACTGTTATGGCGCCGCGTGGACCGGGCGTCTTGAGTTTATGGTAGGCATAATGTGGCACCGTGTTGAATCGAGCAAATGCGGTTCGTCCGAGCAGTGCATGATAATAACTGTGAAAGGGGACGATGTCGAACATTAACTCTTCGGTACGGTAATTGTCCGGTGATCCGAAGACTACCTCCAGAGTAATGGGGCCTGTACAACGGGCCTCCACACCTAGTATAACACCTATAAAGGTGGTCTTAGTGGGTTTGATTATCGAAAGATCAATATCCATCTTGCACACTGTGTCCTGATACAACAGGTTTAGACTGCTGCCTGCGTCCAAAAGGACTCGTGTGAGGTGGAACCCATCAATTATGGGGTCAAGGACTAGTGCGGCTGAAATGCCCTAATTTGTATTGGCCGGACGATCCGTACGGTCGAAGGTGATCGGCCGTAGTTTATATTGTGGGGCGACTGGCTTCGTTAAGTCGACATCCCTAAGAGTGCACATCTGTTCCAGCTTGGGAATGTGGGTGGCATTTATCATGTTCACCGTTTTGATTTGCGGTGGAAATTTCCTTTGCCCTCCAGTTTTCGATGATCGGGACTCCTCGTCTTCGTCATTGCTTTGAGACCCCTTCTCCTTGTTTTCGGCACCTGACCTGCCGGCTTGTTTGAAGAACCATCATTCTCTGTTGGTATGATTGGTTGGTGTTCCTGGGGTGCCATGAATTTGGCATGGACGGTCGAGTATGCGGTCCAGACTGGACGGGCCCGGATTGTTCTTTTTGAATGGCTTTTTCCGTTGACCGGACTTAGAGCCACTGATTCCGGCATTGACGGTCATGTCATCGGCATTATCGCCATTATTGCGACGCTTGTGCTTATTGTGTCGGGGATTGCCGTTGCTATCTCTGGCCTCTGATGTGCCAGGATTGCTTGTTGTGCTGTTGCTACGAGTCAACTAGCTATCCTCGCCCGCACAAAAGCGGGTCATGAGTGTCATGAGGGCTGCCATGGACTTCGGCTTCTCTTGGACGAGGTGTCGGGTAAGCCACCCGTCAAGGATGTTATGCTTAAAGGCCGCTAGGGCTTCGGCATCCGGACAGTCGACAATTTGGTTCTTCTTAGTTAGGAACCGAGTCTAGAATTTCCTGGCTAACTCTCCGGGCTACTGGGTTACGTGACTTAAACCATCAGCATCCGGTGGTTGCACATAAGTGCCCTGGAAATTATCTAGGAATGCGTCTTCCAGGTTCTCCCAACTTCCAATGGAGTTTGCCGGCAAACTATTCAGCCAATGCCGAACCAGTCCCTTGAGTTTTAGTGGGAGGTACTTGATGGCGTGTAGATCATCCTCGCGGGCCATGTGAATGTGGAGAAAGAAATCTTCTATCCATACCGCGGGGTCTCTAGTCCCATTGTAGGGCTCGATATTTACGAGCTTAAACCCTTCTGGGAATTCATGGTCCATTACTTCGTTAGTAAAGCATAGGTGGTGTGCGGTGCCTCTATGCCGGACTACATCACGACGCAGTTCAGATGAGTCTGGTCCGTTGTATCCGGCCGGCCAGATTTGTATTTAGTATATCCGGTGTGACGGTCATCATCACACGTTGGGGCACGCCCCCGTGATCCGCAGATCGATCTTGACTGTCCTGCTTTGTTTTCCAATTTGTCTCACAGGTCGTGTGTGTAGCCCCGGGCCTTCGTGTTTTTGCTTGTTTGGCAACGGGGTGCGGGCTGGACTTCGGGCTGATACACCGGTTTATCTCGGCCACGAGGTGGCCGGTTAGCCGCATCCTGCGCTGGTAGTGTAGGCTTTAACGCCTCCTCCTCGAGTTGAGGTAGCAACCTGCGCTTTGGGTAACTTTTGGTTGGGCACTCGAGTACGTATTCCTCGGCCGCCAGGACCTCAGTCCATCTATCAGTTAGCAGATCTTGATCAGCTTGAAGCTGCTGCTGCTTTTTCTTCAGGCTTTTTGAAGTGGCTATAAGCCGGCGCTTGCAGTCCTCCTAATTGATGGGGTCCTCGGGCACGATGAATTCTTTGTCGCCGAGGCTCACCTCGTCTTTGGAGAGGGGCATGTAATTATCATCCTCCGAGTCTCCATCCATTGTCTGTTTATTAGGGCAAACTTGCCCATCCTCCTGTCTGGCTTGCTCGAACTTGGCTGGGCGAGATCCTTTTTGGCACCATCCGGAGTACTATTGTCTCCTGTGATGGTATTGCCGTTTTTGCTATGGCGGGGCTTAGAGCGGCACCGTCGGCGCTTAGATTGCTTCTCGAGGGGATTATCCCCTGTTGCCTCGTCGCCATTGCTTTCTTTGGGCGTGTCCACCATATATATATATCATATGATGAGGTGGTTGTCCAGTGCCCTGTGGGCGGTGGATCCCGTTCTTCTCCTGCATCGTTGTCCATACCGTTGATGTCTTCAGAGTCGAAATCAAGCATGTCGGTTAAGTCGTCGACAGTGGCTATTAAGTGGGTAGTGGGTGGGAAGCGAATTCCTTCGTCGTCCGCTTCCCACTCAAGCTGGACATAGTTCGGCCAAGAGTCTCCTGACAGGGAGAGAGACTTTAATGAATTTAGCACGTCGCCCAAGGGCGAGTGCTGAAAGATATCCGCGTAGGTAAACTCCATGATCGGTTCCCAATCAGATTCGGTAGGTACAAATGCACGTGGTTCGGAGCCTATGGCCGGAGACGAATCTGAGGGTCCGATGACACAGACCTCATTGGAGGCAAAGTCTGTGTTCGGCTCTAAAGCCACTGAGTGTGCAGCCTCCGTGGCGGGGTCCATCCACCCATCCTCGGATGGCATGATTCATTCCGGATCTAAGGCCGGAGCGGCAGAAGGTGTGATCTCCGAACACCGTCCGATAGCAGATCTAAGTCATGCTCCTCGTGACTGTTCAGCACACCTGTCATGGGCTCGAATCCGTCGAAGATCAAGTCTCCACGGATGTCAGCGGTGTAGTTCAGGCTTCCAAACCTGACCTGATGTCCAGGGGCGTAGCTATCGATCTGCTCCAGATGGCCAAGCGAATTAGCCCACAGTGCGAAGCCGCCGAATACGAAGATCTGTCCGGGAAGGAAAACCTCACCCTGGATCGCATCATTGTAGATGATTGAAGGAGCCATCAAGCCTTACCGCGACACAGTGGAACTCTCAATGAAAGCACCAATGTCGGTGTCAAAACCGGCGGATCTCGGGTAGGGGGTCCCAAACTGTGCGTCTAAGGCTAATGGTAACAGGAGGCGGGGGACACAATGTTTACCCAGGTTTGGGCCCTCTCGATGGAGGTAATACCCTACTTCCTGCTTGATTAATCTTGATGATATTAATATTACAAGAGTTGATCTACCACGAGATCGTAGAGGCTAAACCCTAGAAGCTAGCCTATGATTATGATTGTTGTTGTCCTACGTACTAAACCCTCCAGTTTATATAGACACCGGAGGGGGCTAGGTTTACACAGAGTCGGTTACAGAGAAGGAGATCTACATATCCGAATTGCCAAGCTTGCCTTCCACACAAAGGATAGTCCCACCCTGACACGGGACGAAGTCTTCAATCTTGTATCTTCATAGTCCAACAGTCCGGCCAAAGTATATTGTTCGGCTGTCCGAGGACCCCCTAATCCAGGACTCGCTCACTTAGATTTGGGTTCAATCTTGTGGTGTCCTTTCCCAGTGATAGTAGGGGCAGCAAGGCACGTATTGTATGGTTGCCATCGAGGATGAAAAGACGGGGTTTATATCATATTGCTTGAGTTTATCCCTCTACATCATGTCATCTTGCTTAATGTGTTACTCCGTTCTTATTAACTTAATACTCTAGATGCATGCTGGATAGCGGTCGATGTGTGGAGTAATAGTAGTAGATGCAGAATCGTTTCAGTCTACTTGACACGGACGTGATGCCTATGTTCATGATCATTGCCTTAGATGTCTTCATAATTATGCGCTCTTCCATCAATTGCTCGGCAGTAATTTGTTCACCCACCGTAATACATGCTATCTTGAGTGAAGCCACTAGTGAAACCTATGGCCCCCGGGTCTCTTTCCTATTATATTACATCTCTTTTATTTATGCCGCATCTCGTTTACTATTTTGCAATCTTTACTTTCCAATCTAAAAGATAAAAATACCAAAAATATTTATGTTACTATCTCTATTAGATCTCACTTCTGCGAGTGACCATGAAGGGATTGACAACCCCTTTAACACGTTGGTTGCAAGGTTCTTGATTGTTTGTGCAGGTAATAGGTGACTTGTGTGTCGTCTCCTACTGGATTGATACATTGGTTCTCAAAACTGAGGGAAATACTTACGCTACTTTGCTGCATCACCCTTTCCTCTTCAAGGGAAAACCAACACATGCTCAAGAGGTAGCAGCCCTCACCTGGGTAAACACTGTGTCCTTTGTCCATGGTTACCATTGGTTCTCATACATACAGCTTGGGCCCCCCTACCCAAGATCCTCCGGTTTTGACACCGACACCACCATCCCGTGCTTGTCTCTATCTCTCTTCTAACCCTGATGGAGGGACCCACCCATAAGCCTCTCTTTCGCTCTCCTGAAGCGGTATAAGTGGAGGCGTAATCCTAAAATATGCCTTCGACGTCACCCCTTTCTGTTAATTCCGAATTCATTTGAAATCAAAAAATTGACCCAACTTAGACCAGCTATAACTTTTATTCTGTGAGTCCAAATCAGCTGATTCTTTTTGCATTGGTTTTATCTTGAGCTCCTCTATCAGCATGCAAAATTTGAGATTTTTTGCTTGTTGTAGATATTTTCTGGTGCATTTAAACGTGTTATGTGACATTTTCATTATGCCATTTTAATTATTTTCAGAAGTATCTTGCAGCCTTGAGGAGAACCAGGAGGATTGCGACGCTCCTCTGAACTAAGGCAAGCCATCAATTTTTTTTGCAAGAGTGACATTTCAATGACTATGATTTTTACTTGAATATGAACTCATATAATGCATATAGTTATTTAAAATAATTTCACTTGTGCTAGTTTCATGTTCAGGCTATGCTTACTATGTTTACAGTAGTATGCGAGTGTTTGGTTAAGTTATACAGTAGAGTTAATATGATCATGAGAATGTTTATGATGATACCGACATTATGTTGAAATGGTGCATATGTATGCCGTTGCATTTTGATGGCATACTATGGCTCGAATAAATTTCATTTCTATTTAAAACATGATGATAATCCAACTTGAACATGTTGTTGATCGAGTCATGGTGCCACCGAAAAGAGCTTCCCAAGTGCAACCACATTTGCCTTTATGGGGAGGCCCTTACTCGGTCTGTTGTTATGCCTCTCACCGGTGCCTGCAACTAGGGAAGGTTATGCGCTTGCACTACCTGTCACGCCCAAGATGCAACCCTATCCTAAAGGAACTCAAAGGTCCCACCAAGGATAGAAGCGCATCTTGAAGACGCTTTTGCAAAGTGGATATCATTACATCAACATTACATAATAGATAGGGATACATACATAAGGCATACAATGCCACACGAATACAACATCATCATACATAAGATCATCATCTGACTACGGATGAAACACAAATAGAAACTCAAATGACATCCACCCTGCTAGCCTAGGCTGCCGACCAGGAACCTATCCCCTGATCGAAGAAGAAGCAGAAGATGAACTCCAAAACAAGCAAGCATCGCTCTCGCGTCATGATCATCGCATAATCTATACCTGCAACTGTTGTTGTAGTAATTTGTGAGCCACGAGGACTCAGCAATCCCATTACCATGGGTATCAAGACTAGCAAAGCTTAAAGGGTAAGGAAGGGGTAAAGTGGGGAGGTTGCAGCAGCGGCTAAGCAAGTATGGTGGCTAGCATACGGAAATAAGAGCGAGAAGAGAAGCAAAGGAACGGCCGTGAAGCTAGCAGTGATCAAGAAGTCATCCTGAACTCCTACTTACGTCAAACATAACCCAAAACCGTGTTCACTTCCCGGACTCCGCTGAAAAGATACCATCACGGCTACACACGCGGTTGATGCGTTTTAATTCGGATCTGGTGTCAAGTTATCTACAACCGGACATTAACAAATTCCCATCTGCCACATAACCGTGGGCACGGCTTTCAATAGTTTATACCCCGCAGGGGTGTCCCAACTTAGCCCATGATAAGCTCTCGCGATCAATGAAGGATATACCTTCTCCCAGGAAGACCCGATCAGACTCGGAATCCCGGTTTACAAGGCATTTCGACAATGGTAAAACAAGACCAACAAAGCCGCCTGATGTGCCGACAAATCCCGATAGGAGCTGCACATATCTCGTTCTCAGGGCACACTGGATAAGTGAAGTGTACAGGAACCAACGTAATCCAAGTTGCCAAGGAATGGTCCCACACGGTGCTCTAGTTTGGACCAACACTCGGAGGAGCACTGGCCCGGGGGGGTAAAATAAAGATGACCCTCGGGCTCCGGAAACCCAAGGGAAAAAGGGCTAGGTGAGGCAAATGGTAAAACCAAGGTTGGGCCTTGCTGGAGGAGTTTTATTCAAAGCAAACTGTCAAGGGGGTCCCATAAATCACTCAACCGCGTAAGGAACGCAAAAATCCGGGAACATAACACCGGTATGATGGAAACTAGGGCGGCAAGAGTGGAACAAAACACCAGGCATAAGGCCGAGTCTTCCACCCTTTACCAAGTATATAGATGCATTAATAATATAAGAAATATTGTGACATCCCAACATAATCCTGTCCATCATGGGGCAATCTTCAACTTCACCTGCAACTAACAACACTATAAGAGGCACTGAGCAAAGCGGTAACATAGCCAAGCAATGGTTTGCTAGGAAGGGTGAAAAGGTTAGGGGCTGGCAGGGCAATTTGGGAGGCTTGATAAACAAGTCATAGGTAGCGCAGCATAGCGATAGAATGAAGCAACTAGCATAGCAATGATAGTAGTGAGATCCAAGGTGACGGTCATCTTGCATGAAATCCCGCTAGGAAGAAGAACGAGTCCATGAAGAAGACGAACGGATGAAGCCGAACCAAGCGTAGACGAACGAATCCTCACGATCGCAACAAAACGGATACTATCGAGAAGAAGCACACAACATGGTAAACACACCACACATAAACATGACATGATGCACAACAAGAATGATGCATGACAAAGCTACATTAAGCTACTCATGGCAAGAGATGATGCAAACAAGAGCAACACATCAATGCAAGTTTAAATGAGGCCGGGAACAACATATAACAATTCCGGTAAGTCCTCATATGCAAATTTCGAAGTTGGTCCTGATCTGAATAAGCCTTATGTTCAAGTTGTTAAACAGCAAGTTAAGATGCACCAAGATGATCCACATGAGATTCTAGTCAAGTTACATATAAAGTTCATTTAGTTCGGAGCTACGGCCTAGAAGATATGAGAAAAACAAGTTAAACATGGCATTGATGCAAAATGCATACAAACTTCAAGAAAACACCTCAAAACAAGGATGCAACATGATAATATGAAACTACATGCAAAATCAAGCAAGTTTCATATATAGCACACTCAAAACGGAGCAACGGTGCAACACATACACTCTATACAAGTTATAGCAACAATCTGTCCAAAACAGCAACTAGGCATATTGCAAGCATCAAAACAACAAGCTACAACACCCAAACATAAAAACAAAATGCATGTACATGATGTACAGGTAAAGCATAACAAAACATGGACACTGAGCTATCTCCAGAAAACACTAGAACATGCTCAAAAAGACATGGCAAGATTCCAAATAATAATAGTTTCAGACTTAGCAGAAATAACATCAGGTTGCAATGTTTAGAGATATCAAACGACATGCTATAGGAACTTATCATGGCAAAAAAAGGCATGGCATGATTCTACTAATTGCATATAACAAAAGTTCCTTACTGACCATGAGCCAAAAGTGCAAAGAAAATATGATGGCACCCATGTAAACATAGCAAATGGTAGGACAGATTCAAACATGGCAGGAACAACGATAAGTAGGTATGTTGGTGAGCTTGTACCACTCACCACAGAGAAATACATGGCATGGGAAGGTGACCAACATTAATATGACATGTTTATGAAGCTAAGAATGGCAATAGCAAGTTCATAGGGTACATGGATCACTAGCAAAGCTCATGGAAAAACTGAACTTAATGTTAACAGGCTGACAACAACATTATTTAGCAATTTGAGAGCAAGATCTGAACAATCTACAGCAAGCTATAAATGCACTAGTAGAAAAAGGGCCTATTGTCCCGGTTGGTGAGGGCCTTTAGTCCCGGTTCATGAACCGGGACTAAAGGGTCGGTACTAATGCCCTGACACCTTTAGTCCCGGTTCAATCCAGAACTGGGACAGAAGGGCCTCCACGTGGCCTGTCCCCTGAGCCCAGGCAGGAGGGCCTTTGGTCCCGGTTGGTGGCACCAACCGGGACCAATAGGCATCCACGCGTCAGTGTTTATGTGGCTGTGGTTTTTGTTTTTTTTTGAAAGGGGGGGTTTGGGGGGTTTTGGGGGGTTAATTTAGGTGTTTCATATATTGTGCTATAGCTAGCTAATTAATAGAGAGAAGTGTCCTCTCTTTTGTCCGTGCTTGGTCGACGCTACGTACCATACATAGATACGTATAGAGAGGACTAGCTAGACACGCTAGCTAGCTAGTAAGCAAACAGAAGATCGTCATGAACATATATGCATACAGAGAGAAGTGATATCGACCACCTCTCCTTCTCCGAGAGATTGGTCGAACAAACAAGTTCTCGTATATCTATCCGACACTACCGGCTACATATATACAATAATTATCTTTTACAAATATATAATCTCCTAAAATACGGACGCGTGGTCCACATAGTATTCTCCGTCTTCAGCGATCACGTGGTCAAGAAAGAATGCCGCCAATTCCTCTTGAATTGCTCGCATGCGATCTGGTGCTAGGAGTTCATCCCGCATCCGAAACATCTAATTTTAAGAAGGGGGTCAATACATATATATATATATGAATGAATGAAACTCAACACAAATGATGGTAATAAAATAAAATTGTGAATATTGTTATTTACGCACTTCATATTGTTTGTCGGAGTAGCCCCGCTCACAGGTCGTGTGGCGGATGGACTCGCAAATGTAGTATCCATAGAAATCATTCCCTTGTTCCTGCCACAACCACTTTACAAGAAATAGAGGTCAATCAAACTGATAATTAGCAAGCATGCTAAATGGTATTGATGAAACTAGCGCTTGAATCACTAGGAGATGCCTGGAATATGCTACTATATAGTACTTACTTTCGGGTGCCTAAATTGCAGCTTCTTCGGTAGTCCCGGAGCTTTTTTGGTGAATTTTCTCCAAGCCCTGCCATACAAAGAAAACAATTACTTGATATCAGAAATGAACAAAGTTGCTGATATGGTGGATAATGATCGATTTAACTTACTTCTCGAGCATTTCAGTCATGTCCGCATACTCCTTGGGATCTTTTCGCTTGGAGTCTAAGACAGTTACTACTCCCTTCTCAAGCTTAATCTCTAGGAGAATATAGTGGTAGCTGTGCACACATGCATAACTCATCAATATTACATTACTATAACCTGGACTAATAAGGAAACCGAATATGCCACAAGACAGTAACACTCACTTGAAGTTGTAAGGAAAGAGTATTATATCTTTGTGTTCATTTATTTCCAACGATCGTAGCAAGCTGGCCTCGGTTTCTTGGGCACGATATTGAACCTCAGTTGCATCTATGAGATACGTGTTAATGAACCCAATATCTCCCACTTGTCTTTTCTTCAATTTGGCGATCTTCAATCTGCATAATATAGTGAGGATAATTATAAATACATGCAAATGAAAGGGCTGAGTTATATAGAGAGACTTAATGACGGAAGTAGTACTACTTATAGACAGTAGGAGGTGACCGTTGCTTTATCGATGGCCAATTGATTGAAAAACTGATAGAACTCCTCAAATGGAATAGGCAACAGTTCAATTCCAAGGAGGTCATGCTCCTTTTTAACTCTCATATACAAAGTATTCCTCCCCTCAGACTCTTTGCAGGTTTTCATGTACCAATCATGCAATCTTCGCATCATCGTTGATAGAGAACTTTTCTTCAATACTTTGACGCTATAGGAACCTCGACCCTGAAACCTTCGACCCTTGACCCCTTAACGACCCTCGACCCTCTACCCTAGTTCCCGACCCTCGACCCCTCGGCGATTATCGACACCCTCGTTATATCGACAACGACGCAACATACATATACATGGGAAGATAATGTTATCGGGGAGGGGGTATCGGTACCCCCCCCCTCGTGTCAAAGTTTCTTCTTTCTCCTCTATTCCTTTCTTTCTTCTTCTCCTCTTCTTTTCTTCTTATCCCTCGAGAAAGGAAAATAAGGAAAAGGAAGAAAAGAGAAATAAGGAAGAAGGAAGAAGAAGAAGAAAAAAAGAAGAAAAAAAAAGAGGAGAAGAAGAAAAGAATAGAGGAGAAGAAGAAAAAATAGAAAAAAAATTCTATTTTTTCTTCTTCTCCTCTATTCTTTTCTTCTTCTCCTTTTCTTTTTCTTATTTTTTCTTCTTCTTATTTATTTCTCCTCTTCTTCCTATCCCCTCTTCTTCTCCTTTCTTCCTCTACTTTTTTCCTTTTTCCTCTCATTCTTTTTCTTCTTCTTGTATTGCTTGTTTTTTTTAAAATAATGTTCAAATAAAAATCTATGAACAGAAAACATATATATACACAGAGAACATATATACATTTTTATAAAAATGCAAAAAACAAAAAATCTAAAAAAAGACATATAAACAGATATACACATATACATATATACTCATACATATACACACATAATCAGGAAAAAAACTATATTTGCAAAAAAAGGGGGAAGAGGGGGGCGGTGCCGGATCTGACCAAAGCGGCGCAGGGTGAGGCAGAGGCGACGGCGAGGCAGAGGCGACGGCGAGGCAGAGGCGGGGCGGCGACGGGGTCGGGACGGCGCGGCCGGGGTGGCCCGCGGTGACGGCGTCGGGGCGGCGCGGGGTGGCGACGGCGTCGGGGCGGCGCAGGGTGGCGACGGCGTCGGGGCGGCGCGGGTGGCGACGGCGTCTGGGCTCGAGGGCGCGGCCGGCGACGGCGTGGGCTCGGGGGCACGGGCGACGGCGACGGCGGCGGGGCAGCCTGGCGGCGTCGTCGGGGGGCAAATGTTGTTTATATACACTGAAACTGAAAATTTTCACAAGTGTTGTTTATATACACTAAGCATTAGTCCCGGTTGGTGCCACCAACCGGGACCAAAGGCCAATTTTCAGCAGCCCAAAGGGCGGGAAGCGGCAGCCTTTGGTCCCGGTTGGTGGCACCAACCGGGACTAAAGGGGGGCATTAGTCCCGGTTGGTGCCACCAACCGGGACGAAAGGCCCCCTTTAGTCCCGGTTGGTGCCACCAACCGGGACCAAAGGCCTTGTGCTGCCCCGCGCCAAATGTTTAGTCCCACCTCGCTAGTTGAGAGGGAGTCACACCAGTTTATTAGGTGCGGTGCGGCTCCCCTCTCGATCTCCTCTCTAAAGCAGGCTTTCGGGCCTAACTCTGCCATCTGTGCCTGTGGGCCTACTGGGCCTTCCACGGGCCTGAATCCTGGCCCATAGGGTTTCTAGTCGTATTCAGGCCGTGGGGGCCCAGTAGGTGGCATTTTTTTTTTGTTTTATTTGTTGCTTTATTTAGTTTATTTTGGTTTTGGTTTATTTTTCTTTTGGTCTTTTGCTTTATTTTTTAATTCTTTTTGCTTTTAGTTTTAGAAAAATTATAAACTTTCTGTTAGTGCCATTAGTTTTCAAATCTGAAAACTCTTTTTTTGTTTTCTTTGTTGCTTTATTTATTTTATTTTGTTTCTACTTACAACAAAATACTTATTGTTGCTATTTTTATTTTTTTCAGTTTTTTGTTCTGTTTTCTGCATTATTTATTTTTTGTTGTTTTTTTCTTTATTTTTTAATTTTTTTTGCTTTTAGTTTTAGAAAAATTATAAACTTTCTGTTAGTGCCATTAGTTTTCAAATCTGAAAACTCTTTTTTTGTTTCCTTTGTTGCTTTATTTATTTTATTTTGTTTCTACTTACAACAAAATACTTATTGTTGCTATTTTTATTTTTTTTCAGTTTTTTGTTCTGTTTTCTGCATTATTTATTTTTTGTTGTTTTTTGCTTTATTTTTTAATTTTTTTTGCTTTTAGTTTTAGAAAAATTATAAACTTTCTGTTAGTGCCATTAGTTTTCAAATCTGAAAACTCTTTTTTTGTTTCCTTTGTTGCTTTATTTATTTTATTTTGTTTCTACTTACAACAAAATACTTATTGTTGCTATTTTTATTTTTTTTCAGTTTTTTGTTCTGTTTTTTGCATTATTTATTTTTTGTTGTTTTTTGCTTTATTTTTTAATTCTTTTTGCTTTTAGTTTTAGAAAAATTATAAACTTTCTGTTAGTGCCATTAGTTTTCAAATTTGGAAACACTTTTTTTGTTTTCTTTGTTGCTTTATTTATAAACCGGTGTGAGCGCCCTTCGGTTGGCGAGGTTTTAAAATTCATAGTTTTCAAATGAACTCTGAAAAAGTTGGCATGGCATGTGCATGTACAAAACGGACAATGGTATCATACTCGTCTGTTACAAAGTTGGCATGTTATCATCATAATAGTTGCGGGAGAAAGTCTTCACTTTTTCTTCGCTTGTGTCGTTTGCTTATTGTGCCGTAACCATGGATAATCTTCATCGTTTATCAGGATGCTTGGGTCAGCCTTGACTTTGAAGGGGGGAATTTCATGAAACTTTTCATACTCTTCAGACATGTCTGTCTTTCCCTCCACTCCCAGGATGTCCCTTTTTCCTGAAAGAACTATGTGGCGCTTTGGCTCATTGTATGATGTATTCGCTTCCTTATCTTTTCTTTTCCTCGGTCTGGTAGACATGTCCTTCACATAGATAACCTGTGCCACATCATTGGCTAGGACGAACGGTTCGTCAGTGTACCCAAGATTTTTCAGATCCACTATGGTCATTCCGTACTGTGGGTCTACCTGTACCCCGCCTCCTAACAGATTGACCCACTTGCACTCAAACAAAGGGACCTTAAAATCTACTCCGTAGTCAAGTTCCCATATGTCTGCTATGTAACCATAATATGTGTCATTTCCATTGTCGGTTGCTGCATCGAAGCGGACACTGCTGTTTTGGTTGGTGCTCTTTTCATCTTGGTCAATCGTGTAAAATGTATTCCCATTTATCTCGTATCCTTTCCAAATCATTACAGTCGAAGATGGTCCCCTGGGCAACAAGTACAGCTCATCACAAACAGTGCTGTCACCTCTGAGACGTGTTTCCAACCAACTGCTGAAAGTACTGATGTGTTCACATGTAATCCAGTCGTCGCACTGCTCCGGGTGTTTGGAGCGCAGACTGTTCTTGTGTTCATCGACATACGGGGTCACCAAGGTAGAGTTCTGTAGAACTGTGTAGTGTGCTTGAGACCAACAATATCCGTCCCTGCATATTATTGAGTCCCTTCCAAGCGTGCCTTTTCCAGTCAGTCTCCCCTCATACCGCGATTTAGGGAGACCTATCTTCTTAAGGCCAGGAATGAAGTCAACACAAAACCCGATGACATCCTCTGTTTGATGGCCCATGGAGATGCTTCCTTCTGGACTAGCGCGGTTACGAACATATTTCTTTAGGACTCCCATGAACCTCTCAAAGGGGTACATATTGTGTAGAAATACGGGCCCCGGAATGACAGTCTCGTCGACTAGATGAACTAGGACGTGCGTCATGATATTGAAGAAGGATGGTGGGAACACCAGCTCGAAACTGACAAGACATTGCGCCACATCACTCCTTAGCGTTGGTACGATTTCTGGATCGATCACCTTCTGAGATATTGCATTGAGGAATGCACATAGCTTCACAATGGCTAGTCGGATGTTTTCCGGTAGAAGCCCCCTCAATGCAACCGGAAGCAGTTGCGTCATAATCACGTGGCAGTCATGAGACTTTAGGTTCTGGAACTTTTTCTCTGGCATATATTTATTATTCCCTTTATATTCGACGAGAAGCCAGTCGGGACCTTCATACTGAGCAGGCATTGAAAGAATATTTCTTTCTCTTCTTTCGTAAGAGCGTAGCTGGCAGGACCTTCATACTGCTTCGGAGGCATGCCCTCTTTTTCGTGCAAGCGTTGCAGGTCCTCTCGTGCCTCAGGTGTATCTTTTGTCTTCCCATACACGCCCAAGAAGCCTAGCAGGTTCACGCAAAGGTTCTTCGTCACGTGCATCACGTCGATCGAAGAGCGCACCTCTAGGTATTTCGAGTAGGGTAGGTCCCAAAATATAGATTTCTTCTTCCACATGGGTGCGTGATTCTCAGCGTCATTCAGAACAGCTAGTCTGCCGGGACCCTTTCCAAAGATTACGTGTAAATCATTGACCATAGCAAGTACGTGATCACCGGTACGCATGGCGGGCTTCTTCTGGTGATCTGCCTCGCCTTTGAAATGCTTGCCTTTCTTTCGACATTGATGGTTGGTCGGAAGAAATCGACGATGGCCCAGGTACACATTCGTCCTGCAGCTTGCCAGGTATATACTATCGGTGTCAAGTAAACAGTGCGTGCATGCGTGGTATCCCTTGTTTGTCTGTCCTGAAAGGTTACTGAGAGTGGGCCAATCGTTGATGGTCACGAACAGCAACGCCTTTAGGTTAAATTCCTCCTGTTTGTGCTCATCCCACGTATGTACACCATTTCCATTCCACAGCTGTAAAAGTTCTTCAACTAATGGCCTTAGGTACACATCAATGTCGTTGCCGGGTTGCTTAGGGCCTTGGATGAGAACTGGCATCATAATGAACTTCCGCTTCATGCACATCCAAGGAGGAAGGTTATACATACATAGAGTCACGGGCCAGGTGTTGTGATTGCTGCTCTGCTCCCCGAAAGGATTAATGCCATCCGCGCTTAAAGCAAACCATACGTTCCTTGGGTCCTTTGCAAACTCATCCCAGTACTTTCTCTCAATTTTTCTCCACTGCGACCCATCAGCGGGTGCTCTCAACTTCCCGTCTTTCTTACGGTCCTCACTGTGCCATCGCATCAACTTGGCACGCTCTCCGTTTCTGAACAGACGTTTCAACCGTGGTATTATAGGAGCATACCACATCACCTTCGCAGGAACCCTCTTCGCCATTCCCCTCTCGTGGCCGTTTGTTGTTTGGGGACTGGACATCCTTGGCCCATTTCCTCGGGCGCCAGGGGGCTATCGCTACCTTTACATTGCCATCGACAAATTCACTAAGTGGGCCGAGGTGGAAGCTGTCCGCACCATCCCGGCTAGCTCAGCAGTCAAGTTCATTAGGGGACTCGTGAGCCGGTTTGGGGTACCCAATCGCATCATCACTGACAACGGTTCGCAGTTCACCAGCAATCTCTTCAAAACATATTGTTCTAACCTTGGAACACAGATATGCTTCACTTCGGTGGCACATCCTTGGAGCAACAGCCAAGCTGAGTGCGCTAACGCGGAGGTCCTAAAGGGCCTCAAGACCCGAACCTTCAAGAAGAAGCTGGAGGCCTGCAGCAGAGGCTGGCACGACGAGCTGCAGTCCGTGCTATGGTCCATTCGTACTACCACTACCAAGTCAACCGGCGAAACCCTGTTCTTCCTCGTCTATGGTGCTGAGGCGGTCCTTCCTCACGAGGTTAGACATCGCTCCGCATGGGTCCTGGCTCTCCACGAAGCACAGTAGGACGCCATGCGGGGGGTGGACCTCATGCTTGGGGAAGAACGTCGATGAGAGGGTGCGCTTCAGGCTGCGAGATACCAATAATCATTACGACGGTACCACAGCCGCAACATCCGCCCCAGGACCCTTGAGGTAGGTGACCTCATGCTCAGACGGGTGCTCTCCAGGGAAGGGCTACACAAACTCTTGCCCATGTGGGAGGGCCCATTCAAGGTGTTTCATGTCTCTAAGCCCGACGCTGCACGCTTGGAGACTCAGGAGGGGGTGCCCATCCTGAACGCATGGAACATCCAGTATCTCCGGAGGTTCTACCCTTGAAGAAATGCCCAGAGCTTGTAAAGAAGGCCCGGCGCCTGTGAAGCTAGACAAACCAAGAAAGGCCCGGTGCCTGTGAAGAAGGCCAACGCCTGTGAAGCTAGACGAACCAAGAAAGGTCCGATGCCTGTGAAGAAGGCCAACGCCTGTGAAGCTAGACGAACCAAGAAAGGACCGATGCCTGTGAAGAAGGCCAACGCCTGTGAAGCTAGACGAACCAAGAAAGGCCCGGTGCTTGTGAAAAAGGCCAACGCCTGTGAAGCTAGACGAACCAAGAAAGGCCCAGTGCCTGTGAAGAAGGCCAACGCCTGTGAAGCCCATTTCCCCTAAGAAAGGCCCGGAGCCTGTGAAGAAGGCCAATGCATGTGAAGCTCGCCGCCCGTGACACTCTCACATAATAATGAGTTGGGGCTGTACACGCCGCGGAGGCTCTGAAGAGCCGCCCTCGGGCCTCGGGGTCTCCCGCCCACGTCCAGTGGCAGCACTTAGCTCCGCACTGGTGAGAAGACGTCAAAGTCTAGATTAGGTGCCGGACGCGGCTTTTTCATTTGCTTTCTGCAGTTGGCTTGTTCATTCCCGTGTGAAGTTTTATAGGAGTTGTTGCCATCTTTAGCTGGTGACTCTTTATCTTTTTTTCCCACTTGCCTCGTTTTCTCTCGCGCAAGTATCGCGAGGGGGCTACGCGGGCGCCCTCGGGAGTGTTTTCTGCTCTAGTCATTTGAGGTTTTCCTATCCGAGTCCGCTACGAGAGCACCCTTCCCAGTCCGTGCCCCACGGGCATCGCGACGCGAACGCGGGGCCTGAGTCAGTTGCCTCCGCAACTGAGACCGAAAGCTATCCCTCCTGACTAATCCTTGCAGGACATGAAGCGCGCGACGAGGCCTCGGCCTCGGGAAGCGAAGACCACGACAAGTCCCCCCCCCCCCGAGCTACGTAATTCCTGGATGCGGGCATGCGGCCCAAAAACACATCACCGAAATGGCGGAAGCAGCATGGTAAGTAACAAGAATAGTCCAACACGCCCCCACGGGGCCCTACACTACTTTCTATTTGCGCAGGGAAGGGAGAAAAACAAAATAGACGCGACTTGCTCGGCACCAACTCGCCATGAGAGCTCATACTGCCTCCGGGGCTCAATCAGACTCCTCCTCGCGCTTCACCGAGGAGCGACGGTGGACTAACCCGCTACCTCCCTCAAGGCGGGCGCGACGGCGTGGAGGCTGGTCACGGCTGCCACTGGAGGAGCTGCTGTCCGAATGAGAGCCGCCGAAGCTTGGCGAGCCACGAGTGCCGCCGACCGCGCGCCTGCCGTCAACTTCATCCAGATCATTGCTGGGGCCGGATACCCGACCGTGGTCATCGTCTTTGGGGCAACACCCGGCGCGGCGACCGTCTTCTCCGAACACCCTCACATAGAGGGTGGCGTCGCCATCAAACTTGAAGTGAAGGGTGCACCGCTGGCTCAGGCCACGCGCGCGGGCAAACGTTTGCCAGCCGCGGGTCAGGGCCGCATTCCCGGCGACGGAGACCTCCAGCGAAGCCCAGGAGACCCTGCTGCAGAAACCGTCCGCTTGAAGCCAGAGGCCACCCGGAGCGCCAGCCGGAAGTTCACCTGCAAAGAAGCGAGGAAGCGGGAGCCAGGTGATGGTCGGGTCCGCCGACCACACGACAAACTCGGGCAACACCTCCGCCTTGTGGAAGCGCGGCCTGGGAGGCCGTGCAGTAACGGCGCGCCTCCCCTCGAAAATCTGACGCTCATCACCGTGCATGGGGTTGCCTCTACGACCACGGGAAGCCCCCTTGGGGGCCACAGGATGCTTGCGTGGACGGCCTCAGCCACGCTTGGCCGGGGGAGAGTCAGGTCCTTCCCGACGAGCCTTCCCCTTCTCTACGGCTGAGAGCCTCTTTGGCGGCGCTACGGGAGATGGTGAGTAGCTGGGATGGGGAGAAAGAAGGAGGCAAGGGGGGAGATGCATTACGGAGGCCTACGCCCTCCAGCATTTATAACCGGAAGAAAACCAACCATCGGACTCCACGTTCGCAGGTAATCATGACTTGTTTCTGCACGCAGGGACTTGTCAAGTCGAGCGATTGCCGAGGCAATGTGGGGAAGTGGAGACACCCACGTCCAATCGACCGCCACGCGGCGCCCAAGGCCACAGGTTGATGGGGCCTGCGGCGCTCCGCGCTTGCCCCTTCGCTTCTCCGCTAAGCCTAGTCTGAGCGTGCCTTGGGCCCGGGGGCTACTGTCGGCGTTCTGGGAATGGGGGTCCCCAGACTTGCCTGCCTGCGGCCTGTGGCATGGCTCAAACGGTGGCTCAGTACGACCTGTCTTCATAGGTACAAGACTCAAGACCCTCGTGAGGGGCCAAGCCTTGCGGGGCGGATGACACAAGGCTTCCTCAGGGACGGCCTCACCAGGCAGGCTCACGAGGAGGCGGAGAGATCAAGGCAGGGTACCTCGCGAGGTGGTCATGACGCAAGCCATGACAATCGAGACCAGTCTAGCGCCAGGCGGGCGTCGGCCTGCGTAATGTCCTTGTTTCCTCTTTGGTGCAAAGGGGGAAAGCACAGACGTGGAGTACCGGGGCATCCGGCAAAGGTTGCCATTTCAATGCAACGATACCAAGACAAGCGGAGCGACAGGATGGAGGTCACCGTGGAGCCCAAGACGGCGTCATCACCAGTGCTTTTGGCAGCCGAAGACCAACTTTAGTCAGGATAACTTTACTAGATGTTCCCCTTCGAAATGGTCATTGTTGGCGCCCTTCCCGCTCAATATTTGGGAAGAGGCCTAGGGCCTCTATAAATAGAGCTAGCCACCACAAAGTAGAGGGATCCAGATTTTGATAGACTAGAGAGAGAGGCGATTGAACTCACCCAAGCAGTTCATCGCACCAGCTCAAGAACACCTCTCGCGAGGCCGTTCTCCCCCTGTACTGTTCATCATCATCCCCTGAGGCAATCCACCACACCACACACTGGAGTAGGGTGTTACGCCACAATGGTGGCCCGAACTAGTATAAATCTCGTGTCCCTTGTGTTGTTCATCGTTTCCAGCTTAGATCTCATGAGATGATCGGACGTGGATAGATAGGGGAGAGATCTTCATGCGCACCCTAGAGTTCAAACCTCAATGGTCTGCCGGAACCCAACATCCGACAGTACTCCACCGGTGGCTGCACGGTAGTTCCGATTATTCATCATTTAACCGTTAATGTCGTTGTCTGGCCACATGTTTATAGAGAGAGGTGTCAATAAAACAAAAATATGAATATAATAACATCATGTTAATTATTATAGCAGCAATTATTCATCATAAGACTTCTCATAATCAAGTAACAATTCATCCACAATGCCAAAGTATATGGAATAAACTTTCTTCAAAACTAGCAAACTATGTCCTCAGTCATCAAAGCAATTACAATTCATCATATTTCAAGAAGATTATATGTAAGAGCTTTTGATTTGGAATTTTTCACATATTCAACCATCATATAGTATTCTATGATTTTTAACACTCATAGCATATTTTTAGAACAAATGTTTCCATCAGACACGAAGGAATATGAGTGTTTTAAATTTCACCTCCCAACTTGTTTATGTCAAACATAATGTCAACAATAATAACTTGTGATCACCTACATCCAATTGGATGTATGTGCCTGCATCTTTTCCCTACCACATGATGCTTGCCAATAAGTGGAGAATAATTGAGGTTGGAATAGAGATAGACACTTTGACTCTTGCATAAAATTAAATACTAAAAATTAAAAGATAGGCCCTTCACAGAGGGAAGTGGAGGTTGTCATGCGCTCTTAATTTTTGGATGTGCAAACTTTTAATACAAAGAAACGTCACTTCATATTGCCCCTTGTGATAGCAACCTTTATTATGCAGTCTGTCGCTTTTATTTGTTTCCCATCACAAGTTTCTACAAAGCTTATTTTCCTTTGCAATAAAAGATCATACATATTTAGGAGCAACCTTTTTGCACCGATGAAAACTTACTTGAAGGATCTTATTCAATCCATAGGTAGATATGGTGGACTCTCCTGACATGAAACTTCCCCCTACATCTGCTAGCCCACCACTCAAAGAGGTCATGTAACCTACTCAACTATGCTACATCCCATAATAGCTTGTGGCTGCACACGAAAGTTTCTAGCATGAACAATCTTATGATCCCTTTGAGCCTGAGTGGCGAACCGTAGGATGATCACATGGGTACTCCATGATATCCTAGGACAACACTGGATTCTCCAGGTGCCCACAACCAATCCACCCAGATGTGTATTTAAGTAGCCACCTTAAGTTAACCATTAATTAACAATTCTCACATCTATCATGGATACACTCACCCAATCCACGTCTACGAGCATAGCATAGCAATCCTGAGCATAAAGTAGAAGTAACTCCCAAAGGTTTGATAATAAAAAGGCAATAGGTTCTACCTCATCATCTACTTCCCAAACCCACATGTTATTCAGATCCTAACCATGCAATGTTTGAGGATTGAAACTAATGCATAAAAACTGGGTAATAAAGGGATATGATCAAAGTGTTACTTGCCTTGCTGATGATCCGCAAAACCTAGAGACTCATAGTAGCACGCTTCGCACTCCGGGAATTCTATCACAAATAAACAATAACATACACAAGCACTCAAACTAGAAGCACAAGTAAAACTCAGATAAGAAGATCTAACCATAAAGTTCAACTGCAGAACTACGCTTTGCAAAAAGAACCAACTCGAATGGAGCAACGAAACTCAAACTACGAACAAAACAAGATTCGTTTATTAATCTGGACTAAAGTCAAATTTTACAATACAAAAAGCATGTTCAAGTTGGCTAAACGGAAAGAGGGCTTCGAGACGAAGATTTAGGCGCTGGTTTCATCTAATTTGGATAAACGAGTAAAAAGTTATACTAGATCGAAGATAAGGGCAGAAATCACGATTGAAAATAATCGCAAATAAAACCATGGAAAATAAAATGAGACGAACAGGCTAACGAATGAACATTCATTAACAGAACCTAAACAATGAATTGTGTTCGTTAGAACGAATGAATGGACGAATATCCGCTAAATAACTAAACCGGAAGAAAAACCGAACCGATCTATTTTAAAAAACAAATCTAGGTTTTCAAAAAAATGAACGGTTAACCAGAAAAAAACGACGAAACAGCGGCGGCGGCGGTGGCTACCTCTGACAAGGTCAGCGGTGGCGGCGGCGGGGTTGGATGGCGGCAACGGCGGCTGCGGATGGGTCGGGTGGCGGCACGGGACAGGGAAGCGGCGGCGCGAGGCGGCGGCGGCACGGGTGGCTGGCGGCGGCACGGTGGCGGCTAGGGTTAGGGTTCGGGTGGTGGTGGCGGCTTGGGCTGGCGGTGGGGTGCGGGCCTCGCCCTTTAAAGGTCGGCCGGGGCGGAGTCTGGCTCGGGCATGGGCCGTTAGGTCGGTGCGCATTTTTTTAAATGGACACAGAAAAACAAACAAAAGAAATATTAAACGGAGTCCAAAAATCCTGAAATAAATTTTCACGGTCCTCTAGTAATATTGCGGACAAAGTGAAAAAAAATTTGGGCTACTAATGCAATTTTGAAAAACGCATTTTTTCCTAATTCAAATAAACTAGTGATAAAAGTCCAAATAAAATCTTTAATTGATTTTAACATTTTCCTCCAATATTTCTTTTATTTTGGAGAAGTCGTTTTATCCCCTCTCTTTTATTCTTAATATTGGAAATATTCAGAGAGAAAATGATTAAAACCAAAATGATCCTCTTTTCAAATTTGAGAAAATTCAAATATGAAAATAAATGAAATCCCCAACTCTCTCCGTGGGTCCTTGTGTTGCTTAGAATTTCTCGGATCAACCAATATGCAATAAAATATGATATGCAGATGATGACCTATGTATAACATTCCAAATTGAAAATTTGGGATGTTACAAACCTACCCCCCTTAAGATGAATCTCGCCCTCGAGATTCGGGTTGGCTAGAAAATAGGTGTGGGTGGTCCTTCCGTAGGTCTTCCTCTCGTTCCCAGGTGGCTTCATCCTCGGTATGGTGGCTCCATTGAACTTTGCAAAACTTGATAACCTTGCTGCGGGTGACTTGGCTGGCAAACTCAAGAATCTTCATTGGTTTCTCCTCGTAGGTCAAATCACTATCCATCTGAATCGCTTATAGTTGCATTGTATCTCTTAGAGGAATATCGGCCATCTCTGCGTGGCACTTCTTCAACTGGAAAACGTGAAACACATCGTGAACTCCTGACAATCATTCTGGCAGTTCCAGCTTGTAAGCAACTTCTCCCATACGTTCCAAAACTTTGTATGGTCCCACAAAATGTGGTGCTAACTTTCCCTTAACTCCAAAACTCTTAACTCCTCGAAGTGGTGACACACGCAGGTATACTCTGTCTCCGACTTCGTAAACTGTCTCCTTGCGTTTAGAATCCGCATAACTCTTTTGCCGGGACTGGGCTACCTTGAGTCTGTCGCGAATCACCTTAACTTTCTCTTCAGACTCCTTAATCAAATCCGGTCCAAATAACTGACGGTCTCCAACTTCATCCCACAATAATGGTGTCCTTCACCTCCTTCCATCCAAAGCTTTGAAAGGGGACATCTTCAAACTGGCTTGATAACTGTTGTTATAAGAGAACTCTACATATAGCAAATTGTCGTCCCAACTAGATCCATAATCTAGCGCACAAGCTCTCAACATGTCCTCCAGAATCTGATTGAATCTCTCGGTCTGCCCATCAGTCTGTGGATGAAAGGTTGTACTGAACTCTATCCTGGTACCCAAAGTCTCGTGCAACGGATTCCAGAACTTTGAGGTAAACTGGGTTCCTCTATCTAACACAATGGTCCTCGGAACTCCATGCAGACATATGATCTTGGTCATGTATATCTTTGCCAACTTCGCACTTCTATAAGTGGTCTTTACTGGGATGAAATGAGCTACTTTTGTCAATTGATCGACTACAACCCATATAGAGTCATAGCCTCAACGAGTCCTGGGCAATCCCATGATAAAATCCATGCCAAGCTTGTCCCACTTCCATTCGGGTATTGGCAATGGTTGTGGAATCCTGCTGGCTTCTGATGCTCTACCTTCACTCTCTGACATACATCACATACTGCTACATACTCGGCAATATCCTTCTTCATTCTTGTCCACCAGAAACTTTCCTTCAAATCCAGATACATCTTAGTGTTTCATGGGTTAATCGAATACGGCGAATCATGGGCCTCCTGCAGAATCAATTTCTAGATCTCGGGGTCATTAGGCACATATACACGATCCTCAAACCATAAAGTATCATGCTCATCCTCACGAAATACTTTGGACTTTTGAAAGCACAAGTGCTCCCTGGGTGATTTTGGTAATTAATGTCAACATATCTCTTGTTGGACTAACACTTTTACCTAGTATGTTTCAGATAAGTTCAACAATGAAGTGACATCGACTAGAGGATGTGGAACCCCTTCAAGATGCTAAGGACAAAGGATTGGCTCAAGCTCCAAGCTCAAGACTCTACATTTTCTATTTTAGTGATCCAAGATCATATTGAGTCTATAGGAAAAGCCAATACTATCAAGAGGGGATGAGGTGTTGCTTAATGAGGCTCTTGCTTAAAGTGCTTAGTGATATGCTCCAAAGCCCTCAACTACCTTCTCACATCCACATATGACCTAAACCAAAAGTCAAACTCGGCCCTACCAATTCTTTCTATCCGGCGCCACCAAGTTCAGATGTCATAGCCACTGCCACAAACCCTAGTCAAATCGGTATCACCGATAGGGATCTCAATCTCACCGAGATGGGATTGTAATCTCTCTGTGCATGCCCATAACAAAATTGGTATCACCGAGTTTTCATAATCGGTCCTACCGAGGTTACAATGCAAACTCTCTGTTCCTCTTCGTAACATTTCGGTCCAACCAGAATGAGCGAATCGGTCCCACCGAGCTTGCCTGACCAACTCTCTGATTAGCTTATTACCAAAATCGGTCCCACCGAGTTTGTGTAATTGGTCTCACCGAGATTACGTTATGCCCTAACCCTAATCATATCGATCCTACCGAGTTTCATGTCGGTCCCACCGAAAATCCTAACGGTCACATGATTTTCTAAATCGGTCTGACCGAGTTTCTTAATTCGGTCCCACCGAGATTGGTAAGTTGTGTGTAACGGTTAGATTTTGTGTGGAGGCTATATATACCCCTCCACCCACTCTTCATTCATGGAGAGAGCCATCAGAACATGCCTACACTTCCAACATACATTTTCTGAGAGAGAACCACCTACTGATGTGTTGAGACGAAGATATTCCACTCCTACCATATGAATCTTGATCTCTAGCCTTCCCCAAGTTGCTTTCCACTCAAACCTTCTTTCCACCAAATCCAAATCCCGTGAGAGAGAGTTGAGTGTTGGGGAGACTATCATTTGAAGCACAAGAGCAAGGAGTTCATCATCAACACACCATTTGTTACTTCTTGAAGAGTGGTGTCTCCTAGATTGGCTAGGTGTCACTTGGGAGCCTCCGACAAGATTGTGGAGTTGAACCAAGAAGTTTGTAAGGGCAAGGAGATCGCCTACTTCGTGAAGATCTACCCCTAGTGAGGCAAGTCCTTCGTGGGCGATGGCCATGGTGGGATAGACAAGGTTGCTTCTTCGTGGACCCTTCGTGGGTGGAGCCCTCCGTGGACTCGCGTAGCCGTTACCCTTCGTGGGTTGAAGTCTCCATCAACGTGTATGTACGATAGCACCACCTATCAGAACCACGACAAAAACATCCGTGTCTCCAATTGCGTTTGCATAGTTCAATCCCATCCCTTTACATTCTTGCAAGTTGCATGCTTTACTTCCGCTGCTCATATACTCTTTGCATGCTTGCTTGATATGTATTGTGATTGTTAAACTTGTGCCAAAACTCCACTCCAACTTAAAGAATTTAAAAAACTGTACCTTTTATCACTTAGTGTCTAATCACCCCCCTCTAGAAACCTCTTCTCGATCCTTTCAATTGGTATCAGAGCATTGGTCTCCATTGCTTTGGTTTAAACACCATTGGAGGAAGATGGATGAGTCTACTTTGGGGAGTCTTAGACATAGAGTGCCTATTCTTGATGGAGAGTATTTTCATGAGTGGAAAAATGAGATGCTTGTGATTTTCAATGAATATCATTTGAACAAGTACATTACTAGCCCTTGTGCACCACATGTTGATCCTGTGCATCCTACCCTTGATGAGTCAATTGACATGATTCACAATCGTAGAACTATTGAACTTATCACTAGAGGCTTGCCTAGAAACTTGATTGGATGTTTGCCTACTCTTAAGTGTGCCTACACCATATGGAAATTTCGTGAGGAACGTTTTCCAAATTATTCCTTGAAAAATCTAGATGAAATTCCCCATAAGTCTATTGCCTTGAGTAAGATGAATTCAGTGATCCTATCTTTGGTGATTGTCTATTTGAGCTTACAAACCTTATGTGCGCCAAAGGAGATGTTGGAATTATTAGTGATATTATTTCCGAAGCTATTAAAATTCATAAAGAAGATCATTGTAAAACTTACTCTAACGAATCACCCTCTCTAGGATTTGATCCACCACTTGACGATGTTGAACATGGATACTATGATGAGGATGATGATAGTGACTTTGATCTTGATGATGCAATGAGACACTTTGGTCTTATGACAAATCTTCGGGGATATATGGCAGGAGGAAAGGAATGGTTTCTTCTCAGATTTCGGGTTCCGGCAGGCCCTTGAGGTTCGAACACTAGGGTGCACACGGAGATCACACCCCCAACCTACTCATGTCTCACCGCCTCGCTAGGATCTAAGCTACACGAAGAACAACACAAAGGACACAAGATTTATACTGGTTCAGGCCACCATTGTGGTGTAATACCCTACTCCAGTGTGTAGTGTGGTGGATTGCCTCTGGGGCTGATGAACAATACAAGGGAAGAGCAGCCTTGCAAGGGTCTGTTCCTATGGTGTTGTTATTGTCCATGGTTCTTCTCTGTGGTTTGTCTCCAGATTGGATGCCGATGGATCAGGTGTCCCAACCCTGGGGGTGGCTAGTCCTATTTATAGGTGGAGGCCCTGGGCCTCTTCCCAAACATTGAGCGAGAAGGGCGCCAACAATTGGCCATTTTGAAGGGGAACATCTAGTACACTTATCCTGACTAAAGTTGGTCCTCGCCTCCCAAAAGACCCTGACAATGACGCTGGCTTGGGCTCCACGATGACCTTCGTTCTGCCGCCCTGCTGGTCTTGGTCTTGTTGCACCGAAATGGTTGCCTTTGCTTGATACCCTTGCCTACGCTTGGCCCCTTTGCACCAAAGGGGAAACAAGAACTCTACGCAGGCCGGTGCCCGCCTGGCGCCCGCCTGGCCCTGGTCGTCATGGCTTGCATCACGGGCACCTTGTGAGGTACCCCGCCTTGATCTCTCCGCCTCCTCGCGAGCCAGCCTGACGAGATCGTGCCTGAGGAAGCCTCCTATCACCCTTCCCCGCGAGGCTTGGCCCCTCGCGAGGGTCTTGAGCATGTGTTGATGAAGATGGCCCATACTGGAGCACTCCTTGAGCCACGCCGCAGGCCCCAGACAGGGAAGTCTGGGTACCCCCGTTCCCAGAACACCGACAGTAGCCCCCGGGCCCAAGGCGCGCTCGGACTTGGCTTAGCAGAGAAGCGAAGGGGCAAGGGCGAAGCGCCGCGGGCCCCAAGAGCCTGCGGCCCTGGGCGCCGCGTGGCGGTTGATTGGACGTGGGCTCCTGGCTCCCCCATGACGGCTCGGTAACTGCATGATTTGACAAGTCCCTGCATGCGAAACGGGTCATGATTACCTGTGATCGTGGAGGCCGTCGGTTGGCCTCCCTCGGATATATGTACGGAACAGCGTGAGCCCCTCCGGTTCATCCCTCCTTGCTACTCTCTGTCTTCTTCTCGGCCGCTCGCCATCCCCATGGCTCCACCGAAGAGGTTCTCGGCCGCGGAGAAAGGCAAGGCTCGCCAGGAAGGGCCCGGCTCCCTTCCGACCAAGCGCGGCCGGGGCCGTCCTCGCAAGCACCCCACTGCCCCTGCTGCAGCCTCCCGGGGCCGTGGAAGCAGCCCTCTGCGCAGCGGTGGGCGTTCGGCTGCCATCGAGAGGCATGTTGGGGCTGCGCGACCCCCAAGGCCGCGCTTCCGCTCAGCGGAGGTGCTGCCGGAGTTTGTCGTGTGGTCGGCGGACCCGACCAGCACCTGGCTCCAACTTCCCCGTTTCTTCATAGGTGAGCTTCCTGCTGGTGCCCGAGGCGGCCTTTGGCTTCAGGCAGATGGTTGCTGCAGTAGGGCCTCTTGGGCTACTTTGGAGGTCTCCACTGCCAGGGAGGCGGCCTTGACCCGTGGCTGGCAAACATTTGCCCGCGCGTGCGCCTGCGCCGGAGTTGCACTCTGCACTTCAAGTTCGACGGCGACGCCACCCTCTATGTGAGGGTGTTTGGGGAAGACGACCGCCGTGCTGGATGCTGCCCCGAAGACGATGACCGTGGCCGCGTGCCCAGCCCCGGCATTGGTTGGGGTGAAGGGGGCGGAGGGCGCGCGGGTAGCGGGGCCCGAGACCCGCCGAGCTCAGGCAACTCTCCTTCGGGTAGCAGCTCCTCCAGTGGTGTTCGCGACCAGCCCCCTCGTCGCCGCCCTCGTCTGGGAGAGGGCAATGGGTCGGCCCGCCGCCACGCTCCGGTGAAGCAGGAGGTGGAGTCCAGCTGAGCTCCGAAGGCGACACGAGCCTTCGCTGAGAGTAGGCGCCGAGCGAGTCATTCCCCCTTTTTCCTTCCTTTCTTTCCTGCGCAAAAAGAATGTAATCCGTTGCCCCGAGGGGTGTGCTGAACTGTTGCTGTTTTGATCGGTGTGTTGTTTCCTCTGCTTATGCGCGATGTTTTCATTCTGTGTGCCTGTGCGTGGAAGTCACTTATCTTAGGGGGCTCATCGCGGCCCTCGCCTCTCGAGGCCAGTGCCTCGTCCTGCGCCTTGTGTCCTGCAGGGTTTAGTCAACAAGGGTAGTCTCCACTCTTGGTCGTGAGGGGAACCAACCCAAAACCCCGCGAACGTGTCGCGATGCCCGTGGGGCACGGACTGGGAGGGGTGCTCCTGCAGCAGACTCGAATCAAGGAAGTTCCAAATTACTGGGCAGAAAAATACTCGCGAGGGTGCCCACCCCCCTCGTGAGACCTTGCGCGGGAGAAAACAAGACGGATAAGTGAAATGAGAGAGTCGCGAGCTCGAAATGGCAACAGTTTTAGAAAAACTTCAAATAGGAACAAACACGCCAACTGCGGAAAGCAAATGAAAGAAGCCGTGTCCGGCACCTAGTCTAGTCTTCGACGTCTTCTCACCAGCGCAGAGCTAAGTGATGCCACTGGGCGTGGGCGGGATCCCCCGAGGCCCGAGGGCGGCACTCCGGAGACTTCGGGGCGTGTACAGCCCCACTCATTATTATGTGAGAGTGTCACGGGTGGCGAGCTTCACAGGCGTTTGCCTTCTTCACAGGCACCGGGCCTTTTCTAAAACACTGCAACTTCACAGGCATTCGCCTTCTTCACAGGCACCGGGCCTTTTCCCAAAACACAGCTTCTTCACAGGCATTCGCTTTCTTCACAGGCACCGGGCCTTTTCCCAAAACACAGCTTCTTCACAGGCATTCGCCTTCTTCACAGGCACCAGGCCTTTTTTAGGGGTAAAACCTTCGGAGGTGTTGGATCTTCCACACGTTCTGGATGGGCACCCCCTCCTGGGTCTCCAAGCGTGCGGAGCTGGGCCTGGAAACATGAACAACCTTAAACGGGCCCTCCCACATGGGAGAGAGCTTATGCAGCCCCTCCCTGGAGAGAACCCGTCTGAGCACGAGGTCCCCTACCTCGAGAGTCCTGGGGCGGATGTTGTGGCAGTGGTATCACCGTAGTGCTTGTTGGTACCTTGCTGCCCGCAGGGCAGCTTCTCGGTGATGGTCCTCCCCCAGCAAGAGATCTGTCCCCCGCATGGCGTCCTGCTGCGTCTCGTCGAACGCCAGGACCCGCATGGAACGACGTCTGACCTCGTGAGGGAGAACGGCTTCAGCTCCATAAACCAAAAAGAACGGGGTCTCGCCAGTCGGCTTGGTTGCGATCGTGCGGATTGACCACAACACAGACTGGAGCTCGTCGTACCAGCCCCTACCGCAGGCTTCCAGCTTCTTCTTGAAGGTCCTAGTCTTGAGGCCTCTCAGGACCTCTGTGTTGGCTCGCTCGGCCTGACCGTTGCTGCGCAGGTGCGCCACCGTAGCGTAGCATATGTGCGTTCCAAGGTTAGCACAATATGTTTTGAAGAGGTTATTGGTGAACTGCGAACCGTTGTCGGTGATGATGCGGTTCGGCACCCTAAACCGGCTCACGAGGCCCTTGATGAACTTTACCACGGAGCCTGCGGGGATGGTGCGGATAGCTTCCACCTCAGCCCACTTGGTGAACTTGTTCACGACAACATAGAGGTATCGGTAGCCCCCAAGCGCCCGAGGGAACGGTCCTAGGATATCCAGTCCCCAGACCGCGAAGGGCCACGAGAGGGGTATAGTCTGCAGACCTCGCGCTGGCTGATGGATCTGCTTGGCATGGAACTGACAGGCCTCACAAGCTTTTACCACCTCCGCAGCGTCATTGAGTGCCATGGGCCAATAGAACCCGTTGCGGAACGCCTTGCTTACGAGAGTTCATGACGATGAGTGATGCCCACAGTCGCCATCGTGTATGTCTGCTAGTAGATCCTTCCCTTGCTCTCTGGAAATGCAACGCAGAGACACATCATTCGGCTGTCTTCAGTAGAGCTCCCCATCCTGAAGGCAGTATGCCGTGTCCTGCCGTGCCACACGCTCCGCCTCCTCCTCCTTTTCCGGCAAGGTGCCTTTCGTCAGGTAACTCTTGAGCTCCATGATCCAGCACCCCTCATGAGGTTCCGATGCTAGGAGCAGGTGCGCTCCTGATGTCGGGCCGCAGACCGGGGCTCCCGAGGCTGGCGGCTGGGGGAGCTCCCCACGAGGCTGCATAGTGCTTGATAGTGACGGCGTTGCCGAGGGCTTGAAGAGCCGCTCCTCAAAGATGCCAGGCTCCTGAGGTAGCCGCCTGGATGCCCTTTTTGCAATGTCATCGGCCTCCTGATTGGTGCCACGAGGCACATGCTGCAACTCCAGCCCCCAAAACTGCTTCTCCATCCTGCGGACCTCCGTGAGGTAGGCTTCCATGTGCTCGTCCCTTGGTTCGGATACTTTGTTGGAGAAGTTGACAAGGAGCTGCGAATCACCCTTGATGGTGAGGCGCTTCACCCCCTGGTCGACTGCGGCCTTCAGGACCGCTATCAGGCCTTCGTATTCTGCTATGTTGTTGGAGACCTTTTCCCCATGCTGAAAACAAAGTTGCACGGCGTAGTAGAGCTTGTCCTGAGTGGGGGATATGAGTACCGTACCAGCCCCTGCGCCGTGTCGGGAGAACGCCCCGTCGAAGTACATGACCCATCCGTCCGGTGCCTCGCTCCCTTGGGAGAGTGATCGGTCCTCGCCAGCCTCGAGGCCTGGTGCCTTTGCCCATTCCGCCATGAAGTCCACAAGCACAGCCCCTTTGATGACTCTGGTTGTGCTGAATTCTATCTGAAACGCCTGTAGCTCGATGTTCCACTCTGCGACTCTTCCAGCTGAATCGGGGCTCCTGAGCACCCTTTCCAAAGGGTATAATGAGACACCCCTGATGGGATGGCCTTGGAAGTAGTGTCGCAGCTTGTGTGAGGCCACCAATAGCGCGAGGAGGAGTTTCTGGGGCATGGGGTACCACGCCCTTGCGTCGCGCAATACCGTGCTGATGAAGTACACAGGGTGCTCGACTAGGTTGGGAGTGCCGGTGTTGCTAGCGTCCTCCAGACACCGGTGCGCCTCCTGAGACAATGGAGCCCCCAGCGACTAGTTGTCTGGAGGAGGGGCCTCCTCTGTATCGGGTGTGCTTCCCTTCTGTGGCTGGTCTTCCTTGGTCGCAGCCGCGGTCGCTGTGAGGCCCTCTCGGCCCTGCTTTGCTTTAACCCGGACGGTCATTGCAGTCTTGGTCCTACACTCCTCCCTAACAGCCACCAGGGCTGCGCTGGCAGAGTAGGGGGTGGCCGCCAGGTAGAGCACCAGGGGCTCCTGAGGGCACGGAGCTACCATCACCGGGGGGCTGGTCAAGTACCTCCTGAGATCCTGGAACGCCTTGTCGGCCTCTTCAGTCCATTCAAAGGGGCCCTTCTTCTTCATCAGCTTGAAGAAGGGCAGCGCTCGTTCCCCCAGCTTGGAGATGAAATGCCCTAGGGCGGTCACGCGCCCGGTGAGCTTCTGCATTTCTCTGAGGGTCTTGGCGGGCTCATATCCTCGACTACCTTTACCTTTTCTGGGTTGGCCTCGATGCCC
This sequence comes from Triticum aestivum, assembly GCF_018294505.1. Lineage (NCBI taxonomy): Eukaryota > Viridiplantae > Streptophyta > Magnoliopsida > Poales > Poaceae > Triticum > Triticum aestivum. The sequence continues at coordinate 469,859,801 of NC_057804.1, forward strand.
CAGTGGGATACTAGGAAACCCAGGAGCTTGCCCGAGGGGACTCCAAACACACACTTCTCCGGGTTGAGCCGCAGGTCCACCTCGTTAAGGCTCGCGAAGGTTTCCTCCAAGTACTGTATCAGGGTTTTTGCCTCCCGAGACTTCACCACAATGTCGTCAACATAAGCCTCAGCATTCCTCCCGAGCTGCCGACCCAAGGCGATGCGCATTAGCCGCTGAAAGGTTGCACCAGCATTGCGCAACCCGAACGACATACACGTATAGCAGTACATCCCGCACGGGGTCAGGAAGGCCGTCTTTTCCACGTCTTCTACTGCCATCTTGATCTGGTGGTAGCCGGAGAAGGTATCCAGGAAGCACAACAAGTCGCATTCGGCGGTGGAATTGACGATCTGGTCGATACGAGGGAGCGGGAACGGATCCTGCGGGCAGGCCTTGTTGAGGTTGGTGAAGTCGACACACATGCGTTCCTTTCCCCCCTTCTTCGGCACGACCACAGGGTTATCCAGCCAATCTGGGTAGCGGACCTCGCGAATGACCCCCGCTGCCTCCAACTTGCGGGTTTCTTGGGCGATGAAAGCTTGCTTCTCAGTGGACTGCCGCCTCGCCTTCTGCTTCACCGGGCGCATGTTGGGGCACACATTGAGGTGATGCTCTTATGCCCCTGGGGACCCCTGCTAGCTGATCAGGTTCCCACATGAATACCTTCTTGTTCGCGCGTAGGAATTTTACCAAGGCCTCTTCCTGCTCGGGCTCGAGGTTGGCGCCTATGGTGAAGGTGGCACTGGTGGATCCGTCCTCGTCAACCAGTACCTTCTTGGTTTCCGCCTTGTCCTGAGTGAACAACTACTTCTTCTTGGCCGGTGCAGCCCCCTTGGGTTCAGAGGCGTCTGAGTCTGTGGGCTGCGCCGCTGCTGCGGCCTTGAAAGCGAGCTTGAGCGCTTGCAACGCCTCCCCAGTGTCCCCTGACACGGTGAGGACGCCGCTACTCCCGGGCATCTTCATGGGGTTGTATGCCGGGTGAGTTGCGGCCATGAACCGGGCTAGCACCGGGTAGCCGAGGATGGCGTTATACGGGAGACCAATGGGGGCGATGTCGAAGTCGATTAGCTCCGTGCGGAAGTTGTCGTAGGTGTCGAAGGTCACCGGAAGGTGGATCTGCCCTAGGGAGCCGGCGTAGCTGCCTCTGACGCCCAAGAAGGGCCTGCTGGGCTGCAGCCGTTCCAGCAGTACGTGGAGAAGGCTGAAGGCCTCCACTGAGAGCACACTGAGGCCAGCGCCGCCATCGATGAGGGTCTTGGTGACCGCCACGTTGCAGATGGTGGGGGTGCACAACATTGGGAGCGCGCCCGAGCAGGCCGAGTTGAAGTGGCGATCATCTGAGCTGAAGGCTAGATCGGCTTTAGGTGCCGCCCAACCCGGAGGCGCCCTGCGCGGCACAAAGGCGTCGCCGACCTGGCGGACGAATGGCTTGATGTGGCGGCCTGAAGGTGGTGCCTGTGATCCGCCCAGGAGGGTTGCCACGACTAGGGGTGCCGGCGCAGCATGATGGGCGAGGAAGAGGCTGCGCAACTCCCCCCAGGAGGCCACAGAAGCCGCCGGCATGTGGAGCAGTCACATGCGCGGGAGACCGGTGAGGGCCATGAGCAGCCAGTTAGCCATGACCATGTCATCACCTCCGGCCTTGAGGACAGCTTCTTCATATGCTAGCAGGAAGGTCAGCGGGTCAGCCGCGCCGTCGTAGCGCGGCGGCTTGTCCGGGTTGAACTTGTTCGGCCACTGCACTTGTCGCAAGGCAGGGGCCAGGGCTCGAAGTCCCCTGGTTCCCGCGCCAGCGTCGACAGCCGGAGCGGGCGGTGCGTTGTCCGCCATGTCGATGGAAGGGAGAGCTCCGACGCACCCCTAGCTGGCGCGCCAAATGTCGGATTTCGGGTTCCGGCAGACCCTTGAGGTTCGGACACTGGGGTGCACGCGGAGATCACACCCCCAGCCTACTCATGTCTCACTACCTCGCTAGGATCTAACCTACACGACAAACAACACAAAGGACACAAGATTTATACTGGTTCAAGCCACCTTTGTGGTGTAATACCCTACTCCAGTGTGTGGTGTGGTGGATTGCCTCTTGGGCTGATGAACAATACTAGGGAAGAACAGGCTCGCGAGGGTCTGTTCCTATGGTGGTGGTGGTGTCCACGGTTCTTCTCTCTGGTTGGTCTCCAGATTGGATGCCAATGGATCAGGTGTCCCTACCCTGGGGGTGGCTAGTCCTATTTATAGGCGGAGGCCCTGGGCCTCTTCCCAAATATTGAGCGGGAAGGGCGCCAACAATTGGCCATTTTGAAGGGGAACATCTAGTACACTTATCCTGACTAAAGTTGGTCCTCGCCTGCCAAAAGACCTTGACAATGACGCTGGCTTGGGCTCCACGATGACCTCCATTCTGCCGCCCTGCTGGTCTTGGTCTTGTTGCACCTAAATGGTTGCCTTTGCTTGATACCCTTGCCTGCGCTTGCCCCCTTTGCACCCAAGGGGAAACAAGGACTCTACGCAGGCCGGCGCCCGTTTGGCGCCCGCCTGGCCCTGGTCGTCATGGCTTGCGTCACGGGCACCTCGTGAGGTACCCTGCCTTGATCTCTCCGCCTCCTCGCGAGCCAGCCTGACGAGGCCGTGCCTGAGGAAGCCTCCTGTCGCCCTTCCCCGCGAGGCTTGGCCCCTCATGAGGGTCTTGAGCATGTGTTGATGAAGATGGGCCGTACTGGACCACTGCTTGAGCCACGCCGCTGGCCGCAGGCAGGCAAGTCTGGGTACCCCCGTTCCCAAAACACCGACAGTTCTTGTTAGTGGATGTACCGATCACATGACCGGAGATAAAGATACGTTTCGTGAGCTTGCTGAAAATGACGGCCCTCGAAAGTATGTCACCTTCGGTGACAAGTCAAAGGGTAAGGTGGTTGGTCTCGGTAAGGTGGCCATATCACATGATAGCTCCATACAAAATGTCACGCTCGTTGAATCTCTTGGATACAATATACTTTCAGTATATAGACTTGCTGATTTTGGTTTAAATGTCCTATTTACTGAAGTAGATTGCCAAGTGTTTTGTAGAGATAATCATAAAAATGTCTTTACCGGTATACATAGAGGTGATCTATACATTGTTGGTTTCACTAAAAAGGCTCAACCTAGAACTTTCTTCATCACTAAATCCTCTAAAGGCTGGTTATGGCATAGACGATTAGGCCATGTGGGCATGTGAAACCTTGACAAGCTTATTAAAGGAAATCATATCCTTGGTGTTAACGATGTCATATTTGATAAGGATAGACTTTGCAGCGCTTGTCAAGCATGTAAATAGGTTGGAGGGAGGCATCCCATGAAGAACATCATGACCATAAGGAGGCCACTCGAGCTACTTCACATGGATCTTTTTGGTTCCAACGCCTACAAAAGTCTCAGTGGAAATTATTTTGGTCTAGTTATCATTGATGATTTTTCAAGATTTACGTGGGTGTTCTTTCTCGATGATAAATCGCAGGTTCAAAAGATCTTCAAGAACTTCGCTAGGAAGGCCCAAAATCAAGTGAAGATCAAGAAGGTTTGAAGCGACAACGGAACAGAGTTCAAGAACGCAAATGTGGACACCTTTCTTGATGAAGAAGGGATTTCACATGAGTTCTCGGCTACGTACACACCTCAACAAAATGGAGTTGTTGAGAGGTATAACTAGACGCTCATCAAAATGGCAAGAACGATGTTTGATGAGTACAAGACGCCGAAGAACTTTTGGGCGGAAGCGGTTGAGACGGCTTGTAATGCAACAAATCGCTTGTATCTTCACAAGCTACTCGGCAAGACGGCATACGAGCTCCTCACCGATAACAAACCCCAAGTTGGATACTTTCGAGTATTCGGCTCAAAGTGCTACATTCTTGATAAGCATCGTCGTTCTAAATTTGCTCCTAAATCTCATGAAGGTTTCCTACTTGGTTATGGCTCAAACTCTCACACTTACCATGTCTACAACAATTTCACCCGGAAGGTTGAAGAGACGGTAGATGTGAAGTTTCATGAATCTAACGGCTCGCAAGTAGAGCCATTGCCAATTGATGTAGGAGACAAAGACCCCTCGGAAGCAATCCAAGACTTGTCTATTGGCAAGATTCGTCCAACGGAGGTGAAGGAGAGTACCTCGTCCGTCCAAGTGGAAGCTTATACCTCACGACAAGGTGAACCAAGAGTTGATATGGAAGCATCCACAAGTGGGACACACCAAGATGAAGAAAAAGATGAAGTGCACCAAGATGAATGCCAACAACCTCCTTCTCCACCACGACAAGAGAACGACAACGTCAACAATGAAGAAGGCCAAGAAGAAGAACAAGATGAAGAAGATGTTCAACCAAGATCCAAGCAAACGCTTTCACGAGTTCGAGCAAGAATTACTAAAGACCATGCCGTCGAGCAAATCTACAATGATATCCAAACCGGGAGAATCACTCGCTCTAAAACTTTTCTAGCTAACTTTTGTGAACACTATTTATTCATCTCTAGCATTGAACCTATGAAGGTTGAAGAAGCTTTGGAAGATCCGGATTGGATAAACGCCATGCATGAAGAGCTACACAACTTTGAGAGAAATCAAGTGTGGACATTGGTCGAGAAGCCCGACAACAACCACAACATTATCGGTACCAAATTGGTGTTCTGCAACAAGAAAGATGAAGATGGACAAGTGGTTCGCAACAAAGCACGTCTCGTCACCAAAGGCTACACTCAAGTTGAAGGTATGGACTATGGTGAGACATATGCCCCCGTTGCTAGACTTGAGTCCATTCGCATCTTACTTTCCTATGCTAATCACCATGATATTACCTTGTACCAAATGGACATTAAAAGTGCTTTTCTAAATGGTGAAATAGAGGAGGAAGTTTATTTTAAGCAACCTCCCGGCTTTGTCAATCCTAAGAAACCTAATCATGTTTACAAACTTCACAAAGCTCTTTATGATCTTAAACAAGCTCCTAGAGCTTGGTATAAATGCTTGACCAAGTTCCTTACTGAAAAAGGCTTTGAAATTGGAAAAATTGATTCTACTCTTTTTACTAAAAGGGTTAATGGAGAACTATTTGTATGTCAAATCTATGTTGATGATATTATATTTGGTTCGACTAACCCTCACTTTAGTGAAAAGTTTGGAAAGCTAATGTCAGAGAAGTTTGAGATGTCGATGATGAGTGAACTCAAATTCTTTCTTGGTTTGCATATCAAGCAAACTAAGGAAGGTACATTTGTCTCTCAAACAAAGTACACCAAGGACTTATTCAAGAAGTTCAATATGCAAGAATGCGAAGGTATGACTACACCCATGCCTACTAGTGGACATCTTGATTTGACCAAAATGGTGAACCGGTTGATAAAAAAGTTTATCGCTCTATGATTGGTTCATTGTTATATATATGTGCTTCACGTCGTGTGCATGTGTGCACGATATCAAGCCGCTCCTAAAGAATGTCATCTTAAGGCCGTGAAAAGGATAGTGAGATACTTAATCCATACACCAAATTTTGGCATTTGGTATCCAAAGAGGGCCTCTTTTAATCTTGTTGGCTACTCCGATTCGGACTATGTCGGTGACAAGGTGGATAGAAAGTCCACTTTGGGTACTTGTCAATTTCTTGGTAGATCCCTTGTGTCTTGGTCTTCCAAGAAACAAAACTCGGTATCCTTATCCACCGCCGACACGGAATACATTGTCGCTGGTTCATGTTGTGCTCAATTACTTTGGATGACCCAAACTCTTAAAGATTATGGGATATATGTGAAACATGTTCCATTGCTTTGTGACAATGAAAGTGCTATCAAGATTGCTCACAATCCTGTGCAACATTCTCGAACTAAGCATATTGAAGTTCGTCATCATTTCATTCAAGATCATGTTGCCAAAGGGGACATTAATCTTAAACATGTTCGCACCGATAAGCAATTAGCGGATATTTTCACTAAACCACTTGATGAGAAAGTGTTTTGCAGGTTAAGAGGTGAATTGAACATCATTGATGCTTCAAACTTGGAGTAGGAACTCCATTTGATACATGCAAGGCATGAGCCTATGACTAATCCTTGATATTTCGCTTATGACGATCTTATGTCTTGGATATATTTGCACCTTGAATGTTATCTAACCCGTGTAGGTACTTGGGTTAATCTAAATCTATGAGATTGCAACTCACTCACATCTTGAGCAATCTCTACATCACCAAGTCTCTACACAATGGTGGTTGAAGACAAGGAAGCACGAAACCATTCAAACATATCCTTTGACGAATTCTATGTTGAGTTTCATGATTATCACTTTGGATACACAAGTGCTCTTCCTTGCAAAAACTAACCCATGTAGATAGATGAACTCAAATTCCAACTGGTGCTCCCAACTCTTGATGAGCTACATCAACCTTGAGCAATCCACATAAGTTCAACTACATGATCACAATCAATGCCACCACCAAAGGTATGTTATTCCATCTTAGAGAAGCTTTACTCCAAGTCATGAGTCAAAGCAACTCGACAAGATGTGAATACATCAAGATGCTTAAACGAAAAATGGTAACCCCATTTTGAGCTTAAACAATGAGTATGACCTATGATCAAGTGATCTCACTTGACTCCTAAGTCAATATACTCTAACATAGGTGACTTTGTCGCCGACCAATTCTAGATGAAGTTCTCGTGTGTTGTTTTCTGTGCTCTTGCATTTGTCTCATGCATATTTTTTTCCCCTTTCACACAAAAAAACTTCATCTAGATTTCCTTTTTTTCTGTTCTGCATTCCCTACATCCAATTCATTGCAAATCTTTCAGTTAATTTCTTGAAAATCCTTGTGAGATCTTACTTGACTAGTGAGCCGAGGTGACACGTGTTTTCTCTGTGATGAACTCGGTCACACCGATCTGTTGTTTTCGGTCTAGCCGAATCCTTTCGGTGCAATCGAATCATAAAACTCGGTGTCACCTATTTCACTACAGGAAAGACAGCTTGCCACTTGTTTCTGCATTCTTCTTAAACCAGCTCCACTCAATGGTTCTTGTCCTCTACCAGCATCACATTCAACTTGCTGCTTTGTTCTGTTACTCAAGGACCAAACCCTTCTTGGAAATTTATGTCAAAGGGGGAGAGAGAGATCACATCAAAGCTTGATTATATCTATAGGGGGAGAGAATACTCAAGGGGAGAAAGAGTAATCATCAAGGACCCCAGATGCTTGGTGTACAAGAGGAGAGAAGTCACATGTCTTCAAGAGGGGAAAGACATGTTCATATTTATTTGTTTGCATTAGCTCTATTTATTTTCTTTGAGCTCTGATTTTGCTCTGTTTTACTGTTCCCTATCTTCTCCTAGTATCCCATACTAGATTCAGGGGGAGCAAGACATCCAAGGGAAAGAAATTCTTTGAATTCATTGCACATCTTTACCTTTGGGGACATGTCTATATCTAATTTGGTACTTAGTACTCACTCTCTACATGTCATCCCAGTCTTGGTAATCTTGTGGTCTCTTTTGTTTGCTTTGGCTAGTAGGTGTATTTGTGTTATCTAACCTTGTTTACGCAGGTTCATTCCATCCTAAGCCAACTCAAGACCACAAGGTAAGTATATGCATCACAGTCATGTGTATGAGGATTTCTTGCTGATGTACATACTGTTTGCAAGAAGGACTCATGAGCATGAAGGTACATTTCCCACATTCATGTATTTTGCTCCGATGCATATAACCAAGATACATGTAACACATTGCCTACTCTGTCATGCTTATGCATTCACAGGCTCCCATATTCCATATTTATATGATTGCATACATGTAGGGGGAGCCTATGCATGTTACATGTCTTTCCAAAGCTTTACTTGTTATTCTCTATATCTTTATCTCAAGCTTTGATGTATGTTGTCATCAATTACCAAAAAGGGGGAGATTGAAAGCACAAATGCTCCCTGGGTGATTTTGGTAATTAATGTCAACATATCTCTTGTTGGACTAACACTTTTACCTAGTATGTTTCAGATAAGTTCAACAATGAAGTGGCATGGACTAGAGGATGTGGAACCCCTTCAAGATGCTAAGGACAAAGGATTGGCTCAAGCTCCAAGCTCAAGACTCTACATTTTCTATTTTAGTGATCCAACATCACATTGAGTCTATAGGAAAATCCAATACTATCAAGAGGGGATGAGGTGTTGCTTAATGAGGCTCTTGCTTAAAGTGCTTAGTGATATGCTTCAAAGCCCTCAACTACCTTCTCACATCCACATATGACCTAAACCAAAAGTCAAACTCGGCCCTACCAATTCTTTCTATCAGGCGCCACCGAGTTCAGATGTCATAGCCACTGCTGCAAACCCTAGGCAAATCGGTCTCACCGAGATGGGATTGTAATCTCTCTGTGCATGTCCATTACCAAAATTGGTCTCACCGAGTTTTCATAATCGTTCCTACCGAGATTACAATGCAAGCTCTCTGTTCCTCTTCCTAACATTTCAGTCCAACCGGGATGAGCGAATCGGTCCCACCGAGTTTGCCTGACCAACTCTTTGGTTAGCTTATTACCAAAATCGGTCCCACCGAGTTTGTGTGATCGGTCTCATCGAGATTACGTTATGCCCTAACCCTAATCATATCGATCCTACCGAGTTGCATGTCAGTCCCACCAAAAATCCTAAAGGTCACATGATTTTCTAAATCGGCCCGACCGAGTTTCTTAATTCGGTCCCACCGAGATTGGTAAGTTGTGTGTAACGGTTAGATTTTTTGTGGAGGCTATATATACCCCTCCACCCACTCTTCATTCATGGAGAGAGCCATCAGAACATGCCTACACTTCCAACATACATTTTCTGAGAGAGAACCACCTACTCATGTGTTGAGACCAAGATTTTCCATTCTTACCATATGAATCTTGATCTCTAGCCTTCCCCAAGTTGCTTTCCACTCAAACCTTCTTTCCACCAAATCCAAATCCTAAGAGAGAGAGTTGAGTGTTGGTGAGACTATCATTTGAAGAAAAAGAGCTAGGATTCCATCATCAACACACCATTTGTTACTTCTTGGAGAGTGGTGTCTCCTAGATTGGCTACGTGTCACTTGGGAGCCTCCGACAAGATTGTGGAGTTGAACCAAGGAGTTTGTAAGGGCAAGGAGATCGCCTACTTCGTCAAGATCTACCCCTAGTGAGGCAAGTCCTTCATGGGCGATGGCCATGGTGGGATAGACAAGGTTGCTTCTTTGTGGACCCTTCATGGGTGGAGCCCTCCGTGGAATTGCGCAGCCGTTACCCTTTGTGGGTTGAAGTCTCCATCAACATGGATGTACGATAGCACCACCTATCGGAACCACGACAAAAACATCCGTGTCTCCAATTGCGTTTGCACACTCCAATCCCATCCCTTTACATTCTTGCAAGTTGCATGCTTTACTTCCACTACATATATACTCTTTGCATGCTTGCTTGATATGTATTGTGATTGTTAAACTTGTGCCAAAACTCCACTCCAACTTAAAGAATTTAAAAAACTGTACCTTTTATCACTTAGTGTCTAATCACCCCCTCTAGACACCTCTTCTCGATCCTTTCACCTTTCCTTTGCTCATCCTCTCCTTTATCTCGGCAATCTCCTTGTCAGTCTTCTGGGCTTCTCTGATTTTATCCATCAAATTGGAATGAAGTTCCAATGCTGCTACATAACCTCTTGGAACTATTTCCAAACATAGCTCGCAAAGATCTTTAGCTAACTCCTTGGGTAATCCTCCGGTCAAAAGCGTATTAACATAAGTCTTGCGACTCAACGCATCGGCTACTACATTAGGCTTTCCCGGATGATAATGCAACTTCATATCATAATCCCTAATGAGCTCCAACCATCTCCTTTGCCTAAGGTTCAACTCCTTCTACGTGAAGATATATTTCAAACTCTTGTGGTCCGTGTATACCTCAAAGTGGTTTCCGATGAGAAAATGTCTCTATGTCTTCAACGCATGCACTACGACTGCTAACTCCAAATCATGAGTAGCATAATTTAAATCATGAGATTTAAGCTGTCGTGAGGCATATGAAACAACTCTTCCCTCCTGCATAAGCACTACTCCAAGTCCTCGACGTGAAGCGTCGCAATACACTTGATAATCCTTTCATTGATCTAGAAGAATGATCACTGGGGCTGTAACCAAACGTTTCTTCAACTCCTGAAAAAATGGCTTCACACCCTTCAGTCCATTTGAACTTGGTGTCCTTCTTCAACAACTCTATCATGGGTTTTGCAATCCTGGAAAAATCCTCAATGAACCTCCGGTAGTAACCTGCGAGTTCGAGAAAACTCCTGATCTCTCCAGCTGATGTGGGTGCTACCCATTTAGTTCCACAAACAACCTTGGTGGGGTCTACTGCTATTCCTTCTCCATATATAACATGTCCAAGAAATCCAACTTCCTTCAACCAAAACTCACACTTGCTGAACTTGGCATATAACTGGTGTTCCCTGAGCTTATCAAGAACCAAACGCAAATGGTCCTTATGCTCCTCTTCATTCTTCAAGTAGACCAAAATATCATCAATGAACACCACGACAAACTTATCCAAAAACTCCATAAACACCTTGGTCATCATGTTCATGAAATAGGCAGGCGTGTTAGTCAGACCAAATGACATAACGGTATACTCGTATAGCCCGTACCTTGTGGTAAAAGTTGTCTTAGGTATACCCTGCTCTCGAATCTTCAGCTGATGATATCCTGATCGTAGATCGGTCTTGGAAAATACTTTAGCTCCCCAAACCAATGGTCAAACAAATCATTGATCATCGGCAATGGGTACTTATTCTTGATCGTCACTTCATTCAACGCATGATAATCAACAACCATCCTTATTCTCCACTAGAAGTATTGGGGCTCCCCAAGGTGACGAACTTGGTCGAATGTAACCTTTGTCCAATAACTCCTTAATCTGCTTCTTAATTTCCTCCAAATCCTTTGCGGGCATCCGATACGGTCTCTTTAATATAGGCATGGTGTCTGGCAAAGGCTCAATCAAAAACTCAATGTCTCTATCCAGTGGTATGCCTAGCAATTCCTCTGGAAATACGTCGGGGTAATCCTTCACCACTGGTACTTCCTCCTGTACAACTCCTGATAAGGAATTTACTTGAACCCTCTTAGGCACATGTCGGGATACATACTTGATCCTTCTTCCTTCTGGGGTGGTGAGCATAATCGGCTTACTGGCCAAATCGATGTTTCCTCCATACATCGATAACCAATCCATACCCAAAATCACATCCAACCCTTGTGACTCAAAAATTGTCAGATCCAAGGGGAAAACATGCCTACCTATGGTCAATGGCACCTGAAAACATCCTTGGCTTGCCATATGCTCTGCTCCTGGTGAGCTTACTAACATAGGTGTCCTAAGAACTTTGGTGGGCAATTTATACTTATCCACAAATCCTCTTGATATGTATGAATGCGATGCACCAGTATCAAAAAGAACGATTGCAGTAAATGACTTAACCAATAGCTTACCTATAACTGCATCTGGCTGCTCTTCAACCTCCTCCATGCTAACTTGGTTCACTTGTCCCCTGTTGAAAGGGTTGGGCTTCTTCCCAGATCTTCCATTGCCATTTCCATTCTTTGCTTCATAACACTCGGTGGCGTAATGTCCATTCTTCCCGCACTTGAAAAAATTAATGTGACTTAGATCCTTCTTGGCGAGCCTTGCTGGGTTAGAATGGTTCTGGCTGCTGCTTCCTCCATTCCCATTCCCATTCTTGGGGCCACTATGGTTATGCGTACTTCCTCCATTGGAATTATGGCCTCCATGGTTATTTAAATGTGTACTCTCGAGTTCGGGGTAAAATGGGGTCTCTGATGAGCTCCTGAATTGTACTTCCCTTGTCCATACTTCCTCTTGTGGCTATCTATCTGCTCCTGCTTCCCTTCAATCATAAGAGCTCTATCTACCAACTCCTGGTAGTTGTTGAATGTTGCTACCATCAACTGCATTCTCAGCTCATCATTTAGTCCTTCCAGAAACTTCTCCATCTTAGCAGCATCTGTAGCTACGTCGTCAGGGGCATAACGTGCTAACTTACTAAACTCATCCACCTACTGTCCCACTGTGCGTCCTCCTTGGTGCAAGTTGAGAAACTCGCGCTTCTTCATGTTCATAGCTCCTATTGAAACATGGGCAATGTGAAAAGCCTGTTGAAACCGATCCCATTTAACCGTGTCAATGGGGTAAGTGGCTGTGAAATTCTCCCACCATGATGTTGCGGGTCCATCAAGCTGATGTGCGGCAAAACTCACTCTCTCTGCATCTGTGCATCCTGCAGTGGTCAGCTCCCTTCCAATCTTGCAGAGCCAATCATCTGAAACAATTGGCTCAGTGCTACTAGACAACATCGGCGGATTCAGCCTTAGGAAACGGGCTAAGTGATCAACAGGTGGTGGTGGTGGGTTGTTGTTGTTGTTGTTGTTGTTGTTGTTGTTGCCTTGGTTCTGATTTTGAACTAGTAGCTGCATCAGGGTATTCTGCTGCTGGATCAACTGAGTGAGCTCCGGTGGGAAAGTAAATCCATTGTCACGTCTCGGAGGCATCTGATGGGTTTAGAAAAGATGAGAAAAAAGAATAGAATGAGGTCTAAAGAGAAAACACTACCACTACAAAAAAAGACACATCCGTGACATTTTGGTCCGAACGAATTTTTTTTCTGTCATACTTATGACACTTCTATGACGATAATTGTGACAAAACCCGGTATCATCATAGATGTGGTGGGCTCCTACTTCCGTGACAAAAAATCATGACAGAAAATGGGCTTTTCGTCCTGGGCAGGCCGGAGACGCAGCTACATGACATTCTTTGGGCCGTCCATGACAGAAAAAACCGTGGTAGAAGCAAGGGTGAGGAAAATTTTGGCGAGTTACCAGTTACGGTGTGAGGTCGGGGGCCGAGCGATGCGCGTTTCTCTCATACATGAACGCTCGTGTGTGCGAGGCGTTGGCTCTAACTGAACCCGAGCGAGGTGTTGGGCTCTAACGGAACCCGAGCGATTTCACTGCAGGCTATGTGTTACTGAACCCGAGCGATCGATTGATGGCTGTTAACTGAACCCGATCAAGCGATTCATTCGCTATTACTGCTAACTGAAGCTGATCGATGCTGCCTCTGGATGAACAGTGAGCATTGCAGGAGGGTTTGGATGAACAGTGAGCGGTGGGGCTGGATGAGCAGGACCCCGTGGAGGGTTGGATGAACAGGACAACCGCGTGGAGGGCTGGATGAATAGTAGATGGTGGAGGGGTGGATGAACAGTAGCCCATGGAGGGGTGGTTGAACAGGAGCCCGTGGAAAGGGCTAGTTGAAGAGTAGCCGATGGAGTAGCGCGTGGTGGAGGCTGGATGAACAGGAGCCCGTGGATGAACAGTCGCAGGTGGAGGCTGGAGGAGGTCGACGGTGGATGAACAGTAGCTCGTGGAGGCTAGAGGAGGTCGACGGTGGAGATGAACAGTATCCCGTGGAGTCCCGTTTTGCGTTGCGCCACACCCTTCTCGATGAATAGGACCCCCGTTTCGACCGTAGCGCTCCAACACAAGTCTGTTTCGTCCGTTTTGCGGTATGCCACACCCCTCCCGATCAACAGGACCCCCATGTCGACCATAGGAGGTCTGTTTCCTCCGTTTAGCGGTACGCCGGACCCCTCCCGATGAACAGGATCCTGTGTCGAACGTGGTCGGTCGAACACAAGGCTGTTTCCTCTGTTCTGTGGTACACCAGGCCTCGTTTCCATCGCCTGTTTCGTCCAATCCGGTTGGCTCCCACGCGTTCTATTGCCTCCCGATGAACACGACACATTCTGTTGCCTCCCCATGAACACGACGCATTCCATCGCCTCCCCATGAACACAACGATGACGCAGTTTCTCCCTTCCGACTCAGCCATGTACAGGAGCCCTGGCCGTACGTATGCGCGAGTAGGCGTTCGAGACCCCGCCCGTATATACGTATGTGGCCGTATTTACTTTCTTGCACCCTCTCCGTTGTATGTACGTGTACATGCTACATGCGCGCCTCTACTACGACACGTGTGCGCCTCTACATCAATCAGTATGTACGTACACGTTCGCGACCAGAATGACAACGCTACGTATGCTTCGACCAGGTGTGTCCCGACTGTCAGGCACTTCCTTGCGTGCGAAGATGTAGCTGGTGGGTCCCAGCAGTCAGGGGGGCGAATCATTTTTTTTGCCTGGACGCTCTTCCTTCCGTGCGAAGGTGTAGCTGGTGGGTCCCAGCTGTCAGGGGCGAAATGTTTTTTTCGCGAAATACAGTGGCCCGTCCGGTGGGTCCCAGCTGTCAGGTGAAGGAATCATTATTTTCCGCGTAATAAGGAGGCACTTCCTTGTTGCGGCCGTGGACCCAGCTGTCAGCCTCTCCACGTACAGTCCACGTCCAATGGAAGTCACTCCTTGACCATGTTGACCACGCCGCCCGAGAGCACCATGGCGGTGGACGACGGCGAGGCCTAGGAAGGGGACGGCGCGGAGCCGACGAAGACGTGGCAGTGGATGCCCACGCGGAGAGGAGTACGAGGGTTCACTGATTCGGCTGCGGTGTGAGGCTGCCATCGCCGCAGAATAACAGGGGGTGTGGGTGAGTGGAGGGATGGCCTGGCCAGCGGTGGGAGTAGTAGGGGGTGGTGAGGCCTCCGCGGTAGCATAGCCGGCCACGGGAGGCAGGAGCAGGCGGCATGACCGGCGCTGCTTTGGGCGGCTGGAGCAAGAAGACCAGAGGTTGAAGAAGCACGACGGTCGTTCGATGGACATCGTACGGCCACTATAGCTAGAATCGTTTATATTGAGTAAGTTGACTAAGCCCTTGGTACGTCAACTTAGTAGGCCCACAGGTCAGCTTCCGAAACTACGCGCCCTAGATGTCAGGGGGAGGAATCATTTTTTGGGCGGCTGAAGCTAGAATATCCGAGGTTGAAGAAGAAGCACGGCATCCGTTAGATGGACATCCAACGGCCACTGCTGCTAGAACCGTGTGTTGACTATAAGTTGACAAAGCCTTGCATACGCGTCAACTCTCTTTTTTTAGGGGACGCGTCAACTTAGTAAGGCCACAAGTGTGTGGCAGGGAACTTATAGCCCATTTGAGATTTGTAAGAATGTGCAGCCCATTTTTGAATTATAATGGAATTTACTACAACCCATTTACAGTTTGTTAAAAGTACAACCCATTTCAACCAACCGTTCAAAACAGAATTCAATAGAATTTCCCACATTTTGATGGGATCCGAAATATTTTTATCCCGAAATTTCTAGTCAGCTTAAATACAATTTCAATATAAATTTATATTACGTAAAAATCCAACGAAACATTGTGCTCACAACAATTAATGAAATTAAAATTTTCAATATCCAAAAATAATAATTTATAAAGTAATTACGTGTTTGGTGCATTTTTTTATAGTTACTTTGCAGTTTTTATAATTACATCCCATTTATTATTTCTTAAAGCCCATTTTCTTGTTAAGCCTAATGCATCCCTCCTAGGAAAGATTTGCAGCCCAACGGGGCGGAGAATAACAACTTGACCTTGCCTTGGTATTCCTAAAAAAAGTATAGCTGGGCTAGCCATTTTCAGCTTGAAAAATAATAATATCTGGGCTGGATATCTGGCCTGGGCTAGACGAGCCACAGCCCGCCCAGTTAATACCTGCAGCGATGTTTTCGTTGTTGTTTAGAGGAGAAAAATTAATATCTAGGCTAAACATCAAAACCTCTGCAGTGCCCACACCTAAAAACACAAATATTGCTCGAGCTGCTTGGTCCCAGCAGTCGGTCGCTTCTTGTGCAATTCTCTCGTTTATTGACTACATAGGTTGACAATGGTGTGGGACCGTGATGTCAGGAAACAGGAGGAAGCAAATATATATATATATATATATATATATATATATATATACATCTGGGCTATTCTGTTATGCGTAACAGAATATTATTCTATTACTCTCATTGTACTGATCGTTTGTTTGTACTTGAACCGTCTATTATGCTCTTTTCGACCTTATATGAATTTTCCTCACAGAAGGGTTTGTGGTAGGAGCCGGGGCACACTCGCCGTGGTTCTCCGGCGTGCTCCGTAGGTGCGGAGGACGCAATGGTGATCTGCACCAGATTCCACAGGTGCGGCAATCCAGTAGTCGGGCGGGCGGCAACGGAGGTCTGGCTTGTTGAGGTCATCCTCAGGTCCACCATTGTGCTCCCGAGGACGCCCGTGTAGTTGTTCTTGGTCCAGGATAGCACAAGGGCCTTGAGGGCCGTCCTCGGGAATCACAGGCCCCCTAATTCGACAGGGATAGCAGTTAATTTTAAGATTGTGCTCGTCAACTGGAGTTCGTCGGAGCTCGTCGCTGCTGTCATGGCCGGGCTATCTATCTTGTTATATGGAGCATCGATCTCAAATTATTGGGGCACATCTTTAATTGAGTGTGTGAGGAAGCTTTCGGCGTTGTTTTTTGGTGCCAGTGTATAGGTTTGATCCAGGCGCGAATCGATGGCGGCCGCATATGCGCGATGGGAGCCTGCGTCCGTGTTCTGCGACATGTGATGAGCGGCCATGCAAATACGATCCACACTACCCTGCAATCCCCATTGGGATATGGTGTTTTGATGTGGGACATGGCGCATAATTTTTGATTCACGGCGGTGACATTCAGAGGAAGCCGTGGTGGCTCACTAGCCTGTTCGGGTCGCTGAGGATCGATGTTTGAACTTGCATATGTAGAGCATATAGAACGTCCATTAGTCCATGTGCAGTGCTCTGAGCTATTTCACGGCTGTAACAAACTGAATCAATCATTGCGTACGTGGTCGCTTGTGATTTTTGGAGAAACGGAACTAGTCGAACTTTAGCTTTCATTAGAAGTGAACATCACCGCTAAGTGAGAATAGATACAGTTTTCTGCAAATTTGGTCAGACTGCAAATTTGGACAGAGAAAGGCTAGGCTAAGAAGGCTGAACATGTTTTTTTTTGAAACAAGAAGGCTGACCATGTTGCTTTCTTTATTATAGTTTTTTCGGCAGTATGCACCTTTTTTAATTAGTGAAGCTCAACTCGTTCCTTGCATGTTATTTATCCTTTTTCTGTTTTCTTCAAATATAATTTGGCACATATTGTTCTAAATAGTAAAAATGTGTATAATTTGTTTCCCTAAATTTAAACTTTTTGTGTGGTTGTGGCCATGGGGTAGGTGTGTGTGAGGGAGAGGGGGGCAACATCTTTTTTAAATAATAATGTTTTTCGTCAAGGTACATTTTTTAACACCACTTTTTCTGAACCTTCGAACTATTCCACCTAAAGAATTTGGACTTTTCTATAGTCAGACACTGAACTGATAGACGCCCACCCCTTGATACGACACAGTAGTCTCTGAATGTTTTTGATTTTACCTTTAAATTTGTTTTATCATTCAAAGTGTCTGTGTTATCGTCTCCGAACTTGCATGGCTTATATCGTTGAATTGACTGAATTTTTATGTTGAACTTTCTTTAAATTCATTATGATTAAATTCTAGTTTTGAATGCAGTAAGAAAGCATCATTTTTGTTTTTGTTTTTTAGGAATTCTCAAACATTTTCGGAATTGAGAAAAAAAAAATTTCAAAGGTTTCAGATTGAATCTTTTTTTATTTTCAACTTACTGGACTTTTGCATTAAAATCTTTTCAAAACACCGGACCGATCATTTTTTTAATTAAAACTTTTGTTTTTCTATTTTCTGGAACCGGTTTTTCTTGTTTTTAATTTCAACAGATCATTGTTTTTAATTCAAAATGTTTTCTAATTCGAACTGGCCATTGTTTTTAATTTGAACTGATTATTCTCCTTAATTCAAAACAAAATTTAATCCAGACTAATATTCTCTCTAATTTAAACTAATCATTCATTTTTTTAATTCAAACTAATCATGGGCTTTAATTCAAACTCTCTATTTCTGTTATTTTGAACTGATCATTGTTTTTAATTTGTACTGATCAATGTTTTTAATTCAAACCAGTTTGTTCATTCTTGCACGCACATCATACTGTCATGTATACCTTTTTTGATGAAGTAGCAATCATATCATCATAGACAGAAAATTTTCCACATATAATACTTGTACAAGAATGACATATACACCACACTGACCGCACATTTTCATACATGAATGACATAAAATGCTCCCTACTGTTCAGATTGATGTGGAATTTGATGCACCATAGTGTACATGACACAGCTTCCCTACTATTCAGATTGGGTAGATCTTCAGTTGCATAACACCACCGACGCAGCACACAGAGGCAGACAGATGGTCACCTGGAAGGCAGAGCACGAGCAACCGTGCAAGGTGGAGCTCGGGAGGCCACCGCGCCCGGCGGACTTTTGGACGGCGCGCCATGGGGGGCGGTGTGGTGGTGCGTCGTGGGTGCCGGCAAGTGCGGCTGCATGTGGCTTCTAAGGTCTGACCTACCTGCAATAATTAACAATGTATTATTTCTGCACTCGTGTATCCACAGTCATATTCTCATGAATTACTGGAGTTCGGCTGCTCCCTTACATAGCAAGACTGCTACCATTACTTTAGATTACATGTTGTATACATGTACCCTACACTAACATAGAAGAGATTAAACATTGTCACTTTGATGTAATATTTTTGGTTCTCTATACTGATATCAAGAAAGAGCACACAAAGATATGATCCAGAACACATTTTCCGATAGCCAACAGATAAAGACATGAGTTTTCATGAATAAAATGTTTACTGTCGCCATGGGCAACTAATATTTTCGCAACAATATGATGGATGAGCAGCAATATAAGGCAAGACGTTTGAAGGATTGCCCATGTTAAAACAAGAAATTGTATTGAACTTAAAATATGATTTGCACTGAACTAAAACTAGAATTTGAACTGAGCTAAAATAGATCTTTGTTTAGGCATTTAAGCAAATACCTAACGGTGAATAAAAGTGACTATGACATTTAGAAATAGACACAATGGTATATAAAAAATTCATGCAAGAATGAGAACTACGACTATGACATTTTAGCAACAAACAAATGACTAGGGTAGCAAATGTTCGAACTGAAACACATGAACTTGCAGCACATGTGGATAGCACACACTAGAACATTGTGTTTTGTGCACCCGCTCGAACTAAAACTATTACTTGCAGCACATATGAATGTGGACATGGAGGCAGGGGATCCTGTGGGTGGCAACAAAACCTCAGATTCACCACAACAATTCAGAGATAAGGCAGCATCATGAACTAATAGATCTAGAGAGGTTTCAGAGGAGCAGCAACATCATGCAAGAGAGAGAAAGCAGAGGAGAGCAGCAACCATGCACATGTTGAAGGAGTACAGGAAGCCCGTGAGCCACACTGGCAGCCGGGGGCGGAGGCCTACTAGGGGCACTGGCAACATGCACATGTTGGACCTTTTACATTCTTCTTTCATATTTGAACCACTGAGTTTTTGCACAGTCAACTTATATATTGCTAAATAAGCAAGAACTTGTTGCGGTTTACTTTTCAAACTTGCCTAGAATTAATACTTGAAATCCAGTCCCCAATTCAAGTATCATGCCAAGAATCTGTAAACAGAAAAAATGTAGAGTGTAGAAACAAAAAGGTTAAAATGAAAGTTGAAACAGCAGGCAAACTCTGAAGTAAATAACATCAGTGATCTAACTGAAGCACCATGTTGAACTGATATTTTTTTGTCAATGAACTTTTGTAATATACATAGTAGAACGCATTTGTTTTTAAGGCATCTTCAGTACCTTTTCTTCAGCTAGCTACTATATTGAGCATGCAACGTGAACTTGTGATAAGCAAGCACAAGATCATGTAGACAAGAAACGAAATTGTTGTGACTTTTTCATGTACAGGCATATAGGAAATCATAAAAAGCACGACTCTCTACCTATGATACGATGTCGTTGGTTTGTTGTCCTTCCCATCAGTGGCAATCTCCTGAACTTGGCTTAGACTGGTAGTAGAACTTACCGGCCCTCCACACTTGCACTGAAGACATTTAAACGAACACAAAATGAACCTCCTAGCATTTATTCTGTGAACTTTTCTCAAGGTACACATGTTTCCCTATATTTGCAAGTTGATTTTCTTCTTTCTTTTCTCAGACAACTTACACATATATATCTTATTTACAAAATTATATAAACGACACCACACATGTGTACTGGTTTATTTGAACATCCCATAAGTATAAAATCCGTATAATTAGAATAAAAGTGCTTTTTAGGAGTACTTAGGGAGTGAATACAAGCTTATTTAGAACATGCGATCAAGAATTCAGCAAGGGGAATGGATGTTCTTCAAGAGATTCAGGGGAGAGAGCAAGAGGAAACCTTGGCGGCAGCAATATGAGGTTATTCGACTAATATGACAGTGGGCTTGACCTCATCAGAGCATAGGAAGCAGGCCAACAAACTTACCACGACCATGTTGGCATAGGCGATCAGACATTGGCAGGGAGATGTAGGCCTTAGCAGCTTGAGACGTCTGGACCTGCAAAAAAATGGTGAATGGACTGCTAACCTAGGCACATGAACGCATTGGTTTACCAGTTAATACATCTGTCTCATTATTTAGTTTTACCACATAATTCAAACAAACCAGAAGTGAAGCTTATTTGCGAGCACTTGAATACGAGGAAAGTCCAACTCTGATGCAATCATAAGGTCCACTAGAGCTTCAGAAAAATGTAATCGTCCAAGAGTTCTAGTACTGAGCATGTATAACACTGAATTTGTTTCTTCAAACTTACCAGTTTTCAGGGTCAGAACTTATTTCTGCATTTTGCCTGTCCTAATGAGGGCTTGCAGATGTCAGCTTGGAAAACATACCCTCCTTTTAGCATTCCCTTCATTGTTTACGGAAGAACGCCAAGAGTGATTGAATGCCAAGCCACATCATAACAGCCAGAGAAGTATTCGAGTGACAGAATGAATAAGTACAGAGATCAAGACAGAGATCAACTTTTGTAGTTATAACCAAACTAGTGAGCGTAAAATAAATCCTTGCTCATGATGTTTTTTTCAAACCCTCCCGATGCTCATTTTGGATCATTTTTTCCTAAACTCCCAGAAGATTCCAGAACTACCGGGTGTTCTGGTTTTTTATGAACTTTTTTGTTATATCTTATTCAGAACTTAAACCAATATATACAATACGCACATGTACTACACAAGAATGTGCATCTGTACTGTCCATAACAATGAGTTAACCAAAAGAAAACTAATTTATGAAGGAAGCAGTTCTTGAACTTTGGTTTAAGCTTTATTTGTTGAGATTTTCAAACTTCTACAGTGGTTATACCTACAGTTGTGGGACACACTTTCTATTCAGTTGAGAGCGTCCGATATTTTTGCAGAATATGCTACATGAAAAGGGGAAGGGGGAAGGCCAGACTTCATCGTTGCATCGTTGAACGACCTCGGGTGTCGACAGTGAACGTACTGTGGTGCCGGCGGTGAACGGACTGAGCGCTACGGTGGCGCGAGGGTGGCCAGGGACATAGCAGGGAGGGTAGGACGGTGGCGAGGTTGTGCAAGGTGGGGAGGCGGCAGTGCGGGATGGAGGGATGCCGCCGGAGTTGAGGAGTAGGAATTGTTCAACAATACTATTGATCTAATTTGCATGTGCAGAGTACCATCAACGTTGAACTTGTTGAGTTCTGGTTTTTGAACCTTTCCAGTAGTAATTTGTATATGTGCATGTACTTTTTTTTGCACCTCAACCATTGACATGCAAAAATGATTTTATTTACAGAAGTGTTGTATATAAGCATCACAAATCATATGAATCTTTTCTGCCAAATGGATCATACAAGATATTAACCAAAAATCACACACAATAAGAAATCGCAAGTACCTAAGTTAGTAATTCAACATAAAGGGATGACCTTGTGAACAAACTGTCATTCATCTTTTTTGCTCACTTCTTTGTCCCTGCCTCAAGCGAAACCTGATTTTACATTAGCTACAAACGAACATGAACACATCAAAACTAGTAGGTGAGTGCAAACAGACATTTTAGCAAACACATGGCGTGCACTCATAAAAACCTTATGTAATGAAGAACAAAGAGGAGGGACGATGGGCAGGGACATGTGCACCAGCTGAGGCAGGGGACGCATGCGGGAGCCCAAGGTGCAGTCGGAAGGTGGCTCGACACAGTCGGCCTGGGAGCTGCGACGGTGAATGGCCTGGGGCGGCCGGGTTGGAATGCTGGTCGCAGCAGCGGTGAACCCAACGCCCAGGACACACCGGGATGAAAGGCAACCAGAAGGAGGTGGAGGGGCGTGTCCACGGTGGAGAAATTGAACGGCCGGTGGTTGGAGCGTTGAACTTCCTATATATGGTGGTAGCAACGCATGAATATGGTGCGAGGCGATAGCCGCGGTGCCGGTTATGTTGCGGGGAGGTGGCAAGATCTAGGAAGGAAGCGGCACCCGGTGGGGCGGGGAAAGGAGGCGGCGACCGTCGGCGCGGGGGAGGGAGGCGGCCGGTGCGGGGAAGGAGAGGGGCGGCGCACGGTGGAGGGATGTCGCCGGCGCGGTGAAAGGAGGCAGCGATGGTGGTCACAGTGGAGGGCCGTGGGCACGGGAGGTAAGGGAAGGGTTGGCACTGGGTGCCTATTTTGTTTTTCTTGAGTGGTATCGGTTCGGACTGTTGGGCTCAATTTGCAAATTTGTCGATCGCTTCTTATATAGGGCCAAGGGGTAACAAACTAATATTCTGTTACTAGTAACAGAATAGTCCTGTCCTATATATATATATATAGGGTGGGTCTATTATGATAACACCCCTTTTATTCTGCACAACAAACACGCTTATTCTGCTAGCACCTCGCAACGCAATCAGGTCAACCCCAGCCCACCCACCCACGCACCACATCTCTTCCTCCCCAACCCCCACGACCTCCTCCACCTCCACCACCATTCTTCCCCACCCAACCAGCAGCCCCCTGACTCCACCACCTTCCACGGTCGGCGCACCCCACCCCCCTCCAACCGCCGGCCGGACCCGATCTACCTCCCAAGGATGGCACGTCCCCAAACCCCTCCCATGGCCGGCGCTTACCCACCTACCTCCGCGGCACACCCCCAACCCCCTCCAACCGCCGGCCTCCACCCACGACGGATCCAGGATCCTCACGACCAGATCCGCCATCCTCTGGATCTGCACGGCCGCGTTCCAACCTCCACCTTCCCCTCCACCTTCTCCCACAGAGGTGCCATGGCCGACCTCCATGCTCCCCTCCAGGCGCTCCAGCCCCTACCACCACCTCCCAACATGGCGTCCCCGCCCCACGCCATCGCGCCCCTCCTCTCTCCCTGGTGCTTCCCCCGTCCATGTCTACGTGTTGACTAAGCCCTCCACGCCTCCACGGCCTCCCCACGATGAGCCAACACCGGATCCGGCCAGCCATGGGCTCCCGCAAGGGGCTGCCGTTGGATCCAGCCATCCACTGCCTTCCACGATGCACCGTCTCCAGATCCTTCTTGTGCTTTTCCCCGGTCCGCTCTCACCTCACACAAGCTCCAGCTCCACATGCCCCTTCCCTGCAGTTCATTCGTGCATGGCCGCGGATCCCGGCCGCTGCCCTCCACCTCCGTTGAGGCGCGGACGCCGTAGTCCATCCTGCACCACCGGTCGGTGCGGCCTCGGCTGCCCACGCCACCAGCCCAACTCCCCACGCTGCCTCCGCTCTTTGCGCCTGCCCAGCTCCCCACGACACCTTGCTCCGACGCTCCCTAGTTCGATCGCCGCCTCCTCTCTATTCTAGTTCGGTCGCCATCGTGATTCATTGTACCTCCACCCGCGGCATGCAGTTCGGTTTCCCTAGCAAAGTTTGCTGGCGCTAGTGCGGGGGTCAATAGAGACCCAAGTGCTTTGTATTTTCTTTTTGAAGAATCTTTAGTAAATTTTCAGAGACCAATTTGTAGATTATATCTTGGGTGCAATCCTATGGGCACCACATGTGCAGTGCTGTGAGGGCGGACATGCAGTGTGCCGACGACCGGATTCCGTTTAACGAAACATTGTGGATTTATTTTTGAAGTCCCCCTGTCATTCTGGGAGCATTGCAGTTCGTTTCACCCCGTCTCATAGTGCAGTTCGTGTGCATGCTGAATTTCTTGTTATTTATCTCAAAAAAAATGTGGTTGACTTACAGTAATCTGGTCCAGCTTCGAGCGTGTTGTTAAGTTTCGAGTGTTTTGCCGTTCCAAATGTGAAATGCAAAGATGTTAAGGATATGAAAAAATAGTAATGCGATTAACTTAAACTTTTGTCACGGTTCACTTAAAATTGTGTCGAGGTTTGCTTTTTCTTTGATTGTGAAGTGCACTCGCTTTGTATCAAAAAACAGTAGCAGATAAGCTTTTGCAGTACTCTCCGTTCGACATTGCAGTGCGATTTTCTGTCTGATACAAAATCCATAGCCCAATGTGAAGTGCAAAAAATGTTAGGGAGATGGCAAAAAACTGCATGATTTTCTGTTTGCAGTACTCTCTGTTTGATATAGCAGATGGTAATTTTGAAGCTTACTTTTTTCTCTCACGCAGTTCGCCATAAAACTCCTTTGTGGTTTTCCAAAACAAAAATACTTCGGAAAGCAGCTCACTTCTCATTACATGTGGTTCACTTGCTCAGTCCCTGCGGTCCAGTCGGGCGTTCTACGCATATAATAATATTGAGTTTGGAAAGACCTCAAGCGGTTCACTTTCGGTAGTGTCGCGGCCCGTTTACAGTAGTCTCGAGGTTCACTTTTCATAGTATTGAGGTTCACGAACGCTCGACATGAAGTGCACTCCACCTCGTTTGGAAAACTGGAAAAATTTACGTCCCACAAAAAAGAAATCATGAAGTGCACTTGTCCATTTGATGAAGTGCGGGTTTTAGTCTAAAGAAGTGTCGTTTGAATACCTCGTTTGGGAAAATTTACGTCCCACAAAAAAGGAATCATGCAGTGCACTTATCCGTCTGATCAAGTGCAGGTTTGGGTCTAAACAAGTGCTGTTTGCTACCTCGTTTGGGAAATTTACATACCACAAAAAATAAAACATGCAGTGCACTTGTCCATTTGATGAAGTGCGGTTTTTTGGTCTGAAAGTAGTGCGGTTTTCTGTCTGATGCAGTACATACGACGATTTTGGGTCGCGGAAAAAAAAGAGTGTCCGCATTTCCATTAAAAATCAAAATTGCTATTAAACCGTAAGGAATCAGAGAGAGTGTTCTACATGTAAAAGTTGCGCCTCGTCGATATCTTACAACAGCGTATAATTCGAATCATTTCGACCAGCGGTTTGCAAAAATTCCATGAAAAACAGCCACTGCCTCCCGTCGTCAGCCGCACGATTTTTAAAATTAAGTAAAAACCGTAGGGAATCTAAAAAATATTCCAACATATGAAAGTTGCGCCTTGTACGTAGCTTTCCAACGGCGTATCATACGCCTTGTTTCGACAAATGGTTCAAAAACTGGAGCTAAAACAGTACCGAAAATTTGAAAAAAAAATGAAAAATAGAATTCCGCGATTTTAGTAAATTTGAAACCGCTCTTGAACCGTTATGAATTAGAGAAAAAATTATATATGAAAAAGATGCGCCACGGTAATATATATCCAATGGCGTATCGTTTGCTTAATTCCGACGAGCAGTTTAGAAGTAATCGTGAAAAACGCTCGCTGCCACTCGTCATGGGCCACACCATTTTCAGAACTGCTCTTAAACCGTGTGGAATCTCGAAAGTGTTCAACATGTCAAAGTTGCGCCTAATCCATAGCTTTTCAATGGTATATTACACGCCTCATTCCGATAAACGGTTAAAAAATTAGAGCGAAAACAATAACGAAAAAATAACGGAAAAATAACATGTCGGAAAAAACTGCACGCGTTATTTTTTTGGTACTGTTTTCGCTCTAATTTTTTAACCGTTTATCGGAATGAGGCGTGTAATATACCGTTGAAAAGCTATGGATTATGCGCAACTTCGACATGTTGAACACTTTTCGAGATTCCACACGTTTTAAGAGCAGTTTTGAAAATGGTGCGGCCCATGATGAGTGGCAGCGAGCGTTTTTTCGTGATTTCTTCTAAACCGCTCGTCGAAATGAAGCAAACGATACGCCGTTGGATAGATATCGTCGAGGAGCATCTTTTTCATATATAAAGTTTTCTCTAATTCCTTATGGTTTAAGAGCAGTTTCAAATTTACTAAATCGCGGAATTCTGTTTTTCAAAAAAATTCAAATTTTCGGTACTGTTTTCGCTCCAGTTTTTGAACCGTTTATCAAAACGAGGCGTGTAATACGCCATTGGAAAGATACGAACGAGGCGCAACTTTCATATGTTGAAATATTTTTGAAATTCCTTACGGTTTTAAATTAATCTTGAAAATTGTACAGCGGACGACGAGTGGCAGCGGCCGTTTTTGGCGAAATTTTTGCAAACCGCTGGTCGGAATGATTCAAACGGTACGCTCTTGCAAAGATATCGACGATACGCAACTCTTTCATGTAGAACACTCTTTCTAATTCTTTATGGTTTAAGAGCAATTTTAAAAATAACTAAAACGCGGACACTCTGTTTTTCGCGACAGCAAAATCATCGTGTATACTGCATCAGACGGGTGAGTGCACTGCTTCACACAGAAAACTACACTGCATCAAACAGAAAACCGCACTGCAATGCCCGACGAAGTATTGCATGAGTTTTTCTGTTACTGTTTTTGTGATATGAGGCGAGTACAGTGCACACCGAAGAAAAAGTGAACCTCAACATAAGTTTAAGTGGACCGCATTATTTTTTCATTTCTTTTAGCATATTTTTACTGCACTGCATCAGACAGAAAACCATACTGCAATGTCCGATAGAGTATTGCATGAGTTTTTTTGTTACTTTTTTTGTGATACGAGGCGAGTGCAGTGCACATCGAAAAAAGTGAACCTCGACATAAGTTTAAGTGGACCGCATTATTTTTTGATCTCTTTTAGCATTTTTTTTGCACTTAACATTGAGCGAAAGTGAATCACAACACTATCAAAAGTGAACCACATTACTGTTCTTGCTTCGCTAACATTTTTGCACTTCACATAGAGCACAAGCGAACCTCAACACTCTTCAAAGTGAACCTCATTACTCTGTTTTTGCTTCCCTATTATTTTTGCACTTCACATAAAGCACAAATGATAGTGGACCATAAATATGAGTACAAGTGAGCCGTGACCTATACCGAAGTGCACTGCATTACTTTTGTTGTTTTCCAACAAAAAAGTGAACCCCAAAGAACCCCAAAAAATTGAACCCCAAAGAGCTGCCGAACCACACGTAAGCCACCAATGAGCTGCACGGCAGCACCAACCGTACCGCATCAGCACCAACCGTATTGCATCTCGTCCAACACAACACATTCAACTTGACTCGGCACGCATGCGACCTGCACACAAAAGGCACGAGCAAAGTGTCAACAAGGTGCATAAACTACAATTTCGTTGGCGGTGGCCATGGATGAACCACACCAGGGCGCGCGGCGCACTGCCCGCGGGATCGGGTGCACTGCACTGCACATCCGGGCGCACAGCAAAAATCTAAAACACCAAAGGTCAAACTACAAAAGAAAAGTTAGACCATTTTTCATACACAAAGAACTGAAGAGAGAAACATAGCAAACTGCTGGCAAGGATGCAGTGGTTCGCCAGAGAGGAGGCAAGCAGACTGCTCCAGCGATGACCTTACATTGCTCATCCCCGAGCGAAGGAATGGGGAGCATGCTATTCATCGGCGATGTGGCCACACACCAGAGCCGGAAGCCATAGTAGCTCAGCTCTAGGTGTGATAGGCTTCCAGTCAAAAACAGTGGAGGAGAGAGGTCGTAGGACAGGGGAGCGTGGCAGCCGGGGCTCATCCTACCCTGTGTTGGATTGGGGGGTAGCAGGGGTGCCCGGATGTGTGGAGGAAGGAGGCGTTGGTGGCGAGCACGGAGGGCGTCGGTGTCACCCCCACAAGGGACAAGGCAGCGCTACCTGAATCCTCGCCGGTGGAAGAAGAGACAGCCCCGAGCGCTGGATCTCTGAAGATGACGAGCAGGGGGAAATTGGATAGGGAGTGCAGGAGGACGAACCAATGGGGAAGAAAGTGGATCCACCTCGTCCATGGAGGCGGTTGCTGGGCGGCGGCGTTGTTGTGGTGCCGGCGACGCACGTGGCTGTTGGGGAACGTAGTAATTTCAAAAAAATTCCTACGTACACGCAAGATCATGGTGATGACATAGCAACGAGAGGGGAGAGTGTTGTCCACGTACCCTCGTAGACCGTAAGCGGAAGCGTTATGACAACACGGTTGATGTAGTCGTACGTCTTCACGATCCGACCGATCCAAGCACCGAACGTACGGCACCTCCGAGTTCAGCACATGTTCAGCTTGATGACGATCCCCGGACTCCGATCCAGCAAAGTGTCGGGGATGAGTTCCGTCAGCACGACGGCGTGGTGACGATGATGATGCTCTACCAGCGCAGGGCTTCGCCTAAACTCCGCGACGATATGACCGAGGTGGAATATGGTGGAGGGGGGCACCGCACACGGCTAAGGAACGATCCGTAGATCAACTTGTGTTCCATGGGGTGCCCCCTGCCCCCGTATATAAAGGAGCAAGGGGAGGAGGTGGCCGGCCAGGGAGAGGCGCGCCAAGGGGAGTCCTACTCCCACCGGGAGTAGGACTCCCTCCTTCCTTGTTGGAGTAGGAGAAGGGGGAAAGAGGGGGAGAGGAGAAAGGAAAGAGGGGCTGCACCCCTTGTCCAATTCGGACCAGAGGGGGCTGCGCGCCTCCTTCCTTTCAGCCTCTCTCCTCAATTCCCGTATGGCCCAATAAGGCCCATATACTCCCCGGCGAATTCCCATAACTCTCCGGTACTCCGAAAAATACCCGAATCACTCGGAACCTTTCCGAACTCTGAATATAGTCGTCCAATATATCGATCTTTACGTCTCGACCATTTTGAGACTCCTCGTCATCCGGGACTCCGAACTCCTTCGGTACATCAAAACTCATAAACTCATAATATAATTGTCATCGAAACCTTAAGCGTGCGGACCCTACGGGTTCGAGAACTATGTAGACATGACGTAGAACTATTCTTGGTCAATAACCAATAGCGAAACCTGGATGCCCATATTGGCTCCTACATATTCTACGAAGATCTTTATCGGTCAAACCGCATAACAACATACTTTGTTCCCTTTGTCATCGGTATGTTACTTGCCCGAGATTCGATCGTCGGTATCCAATACCTAGTTCAATCTCGTTACCGGCAAGTCTCTTTACTCATTACGTAATGCATCATTTCGTAACTAACTCATTAGCTACATTGCTTGCAAGGCTTATAGTGATGTGCATTACCGAGAGGGCCTAGAGATACCTCTCCGACAATCGGAGTGACAAAACCTAATCTCGAAATATGCCAACCCAACATATACCTTCGGAGACACCTGTAGTACTCCTTTATAATCACCCAGTTATGTTGTGACGTTTGGTAGCACCCAAAGTGTTCCTCCGGTAAACGGGAGTTGCATAATCTCATAGTTACAGGAACATGTATAAGTCATGAAGAAAGCAATAGCAACATACTAAACGATCAAGTGCTAGGCTAACGGAATGGGTCATGTCAATCACATCATTCTCCTAATGATGTGATCCCGTTAATCAAATAACAACTCTTTTGTCCATGGCTAGGAAACTTAACCATCTTTGATTCCGGTTAATACAATTCTAGCATGAATAATAAACATTTATCATGGAATAAGGAAATAAATAATAACTTTATTATTGCCTCTAGGGCATATTTCCTTCAGTCTCCCACTTGCACTAGAGTCAATAATCTAGTTCACATCGCTATGTGATTTAACACCAATATTCACATCTGTATGTGATTAATACCCATAGTTCACATCATCATGTGATCAACACCCAAAGGGTTTACTAGAGTCAATAATCTAGTTCACATCGCTATGTGATTAACACCCAAAAGAGTACTAAGGTATGATCATGTTTTGCTCGTGAGAGAAGCTTAGTCAACGGGTCTGTCATATTCAGAGCCGTATGTATTTCGCAAATATTCTATGTCCACAATGCTCTGCACGGAGCTACTCTAGCTAATTGCTCCCACTTTTAATATATATCCAGATTGAGACTTAGAGTCATCTGGATTGGTGTAAAAGCTTGCATCATTGTAACTTTTACGACGGGCTCTTTTATCACCTCCATAATCGAGAAACATCTCCTTAGTCCTCACTAAGGATATTCTTGACCCATGACCAGTGATCTACTTATTAGATCAAAATTGTATTCCTTTGCCAAACATAGAGCAAGGTATACAATAGGTCTATTCACAACATAGCATACTTTATAGAACCTATGACTGAGGCATAGGGAATGACTTTTCATTCTCTTTCTATTTTCTGCAGTGGTCGGGTCTTGAGTCTTACTCAACTTCACAACTTGTAACACAGGCAAGAACTCCTTTCTTTGACTGTTCCATTTTGAACTATTTCAAAAATTTATCAAGGTATGTACTCATTGAAAAATCTTATCAAGCGTCTTGATCTATCTATATAGATCTTGATGCTCAATGTGTAAGCAGCTTCACCGAGGTCTTGCTTTGAAAAACTCTTATTCAAGTATCCTTTCATGATATCCAGAATTTCCATATCATTTCCAATTAACATATGTCATCCACATATAATATTAGGAATGCTACAGAGCTCCCACTCACTTCCTTGTAAATATAGGCTTCTTCAAAAGTCTGTATAAAACCATATGCTTTGATCAACTCATCAAAGCATATATTCCAACTCCGAGATGCTTGCACCAGTCCATAGATGGATCACTGGAGCTTGCACAATTTGTTAGCACCTTTAGGATTGACAAAACCTTTTGGTTGCATCATATACAACTCTTCTTTAAGAAAACCATTAAGGAATGCAGTTTTGTTTATCCATTTGCCAGATTTCATAAAACACGGCAATTGCTAACATGATTCAGATAGACTTAAGCATAGATACGAGTGAAAAACTCTCATCGTAGTCAACACCTTGAACTTGTCGAAAACCTTTTGCGACAATTCTAGCTTTGTAGATAGTAACACTATCAGCGTCTGTCTTCCTCTTGAAGATCCATTTAATCTCAATGTCGCGCCGATCATTGGGCAAGTCAATCAAAGTCCATACTTTGTTTTCATACATGGATCTTATCTCAGATCTCATGGCCTCAAGCCATGTTGCGGAATCTGGGCTCACCATCGCTTCTTCATAGTTCATAGGTTTGTCATGGTCTAGTAACATAACTTCCAGAACAGGATTACCGTACCACTCTGGTGCGGATCTTACTCTGTAAGACCTACGAGATTCTGTAGTAACTTAATCTGAAGTTTCATGATCATCATCATTAACTTCCTCACTAATTGGTGTAGTAGTCACTGGAACTGATTTCTGTGATGAACTACTTTCCAATAAGGGAGAAGGTACAATTACCTCATCAAGTTCTACTTTCCTCCCACTCACTTCTTTCTAGAGAAACTCCTTTTCTAGAAAGGATCCATCTTAGCAACGAATAACTTCCCTTCGGATCTGTGATAGAAGGTGTACCCAATAGTTTCCTTTGGGTATTCTATGAAGACACACTTCTCCGATTTGGGTTCGAGCTTATTCTGGTTGAAGTTTCTTCACATAAGCATCGCAGCCCCAAACTTTAAGAAACGACAACTTTGGTTTCTTGCCAAACCACAGTTCATATGCTGTCGTATCAACGGATTTAGATAGTGCCCTTTTAACGTGAATGCAGCTGTCTCTAATGCACAACCCCAAAACGATAGTGGTAAAACCGATAAGAGACATCATAGATTGCACTATATCCAATAAAGTACTGTTATGACGTTCGGACACACCATTAAGTTGTGGTGTTCCAGGTGGCATGAGTTTGTGAAACTATTCCACATTGTTTTAATTGAAGACCAAACTCGTAACTCAAATATTCGTCTCCGCGATCAGATCTCAGAAACTTTATTTTCTTGTTATGATGATTCTTCCACTTCACTCTGAAATTCTTTGAACCTTTCAACTATTTCAGACTTATGTTTCATCAAGTAGATATACCCATATCTGCTCAAATCATCTTGTGAAGGTCAGAAAATAACGATACTTGTCACGAGCATCAACACTCATTGGATCGCATACATCGGTATGTATTATTTCCAATAAGTCAGTAGCTCGTTCCATTGTTCCGGAGAACGGAGTTTTTAGTCATCTTGCCCAATAGGCATGGTTCGCAAGCATCAAATGATTCATAACCAAGTGATTCCGAAAATCCATCTTTATGGAGTTTCTTCATGCGCTTTACACCGATATGACCCAAACGGCAGTACCACAAATAAGTTGCACTATCATTATTAACTTTGCATCTTTTTGGCTTCAATATTATGAATATGTGTATTACTACGATCGAGATCCAACAAACCATTTTTGTTGGTGTGTATGACCATAGAAGGTTCTATTCATGTAAACAGAACAACAATTATTCTCTAACTTAAATGAATAACCGTATTGCAATAAACCTGATCAAATCATATTCATGCTCAACGCAAACACCAAATAACACTTATTTAGGTTCAACACTAATCCCGAAAGTATAGGGAGTGTGCGATGATGATCATACCAATCTTGGAACCACTTCCAACATACATCGTCACTTCACCCTTAACTAGTCTCTGTTTATTCTGCAATCCCGTTTCGAGTTACTAATCTTAACAACTCAACTAGTATCAAATACTGAGGGGTTCCTATAAACACTAGTAAAGCACACATCAATATCAAATATACTTATGTTCACTTTGCCATCCTTCTTATCCACCAATCACTTGGGGTAGTTCCGCTTCCAGTGACCAGTCCCTTTGCAGTAGAAGCACTTAGTCTCAGGCTTAGGACCAGATTTGGGCTTCTTCACTTGAGCAGCAACTTGCTTGCCGTTCTTCTTGAAGTTCCCCTTTCTTTCCCTTTGCCCTTTTTCTTGAAACTTGTGATCTTGTCAACCATCAACACTTGATGCTGTTTCTTGATTTCTAACTTCGTTGATTTCAACATCACGAAGCGCTCGGGAATCGTTTTCGTCATCCCTTGCATACTATAGTTCATCACAAAGTTCTACTAACTTGGTGATGGTGACTACAGAATTCTGTCAATCACTATCTTATCTGGAAGATTAACTCTCACTTGATTCAAGCGATTGAAGTACCCAGACAATCTGAGCACATGCTCACTAGTTGAGCGATTCTCCTCCATCTTTAAGCTATAGAACTTGTTGGAGACTTCATATCTCTCAACTCGAGTATTTGCTGGAAATATTAACTTCAACTCTTGGAACATCTCATATGGTCCATGACATTCAAAACGTCTTTGAAGTCCCGATTCTAAGCCGTTAAGCATGGTGCACTAAACTATCAAGTAGTCATCATATTGAGCTAGCCAAACGTTCATAACGTCTGCATCTGCTCCTGCAATAGGTCTGTCACCTAGCGGTGCATTAAGGACATAATTCTTCTGTGCAGCAATGAGGATAAACCTCAGATCACGGATCCAATCCGCATCATTGCTACTAACATCTTTCAACACAATTTTCTCTAGGAACATATCGAAATAAACATATGAAAGCAACAACGCAAGCTATTGATCTACAACATAATTTGCAAATCAACTAAGACAGACATCTCTCTAGTCATCTAAGTGATCACGTGATCCAAATCAACTAAACCATGTCCGATCATCACGTGAGATGGAGTAGTTTCAATGGTGAACATCATTATGTTGATCATATCTACCATATGATTCACGCTCAACCTTTCGGTCTCCGTGTTCCGAGGCCATATCTGTATATGCTAGGCTCGTCAAGTTTAACCCGAGTATTCCGCGTGTGCAACTATTTTGCACCCATTGTATTTGAACGTAGAGCCTATCACACCCGATCATCACATGGTGTCTCAGCACGAAGAACTTTCGCAACGGTGCATACTCAGGGAGAACACTTCTTGATAATTAGTGAGAGATCATATTAAAATGCTACCGTCAAACAAAGCAAGATAAGATGCATAAAGGATAAACATCACATGCAATCAATATAAGTGATATGATATGGCCATCATCATCTTGTGCTTGTGATCTCCATCTTCGAAGCACCGTCGTGATCACTATCGTCACCGGCGCGACACCTTGATCTCCATCGTAGCATCGTTGTCGTTACGCCATCTATTGCTTCTACGACTATCGCTACCGCTTAGAGATAAAGTAAAGCAATTGCAGGGCGTTTGCATTTCATACAATAAAGCGACAACCATATGGCTCCAGCCAGTTGCCGATAACTTCGGTTACAAAACATGATCATCTCATATAATAAAATATAGCATCACGTCTTGACCATATCACATCACAACATGCCCTGCAAAAACAAGTTAGATGTCCTCTACTTTGTTGTTGCAAATTTTACGTGGCTGCTACGGTCTTAGCAAGAACCGTTCTTACCTACGCATCAAAACCACAACAATAGTTCGTCAAGTTAGTGCTATTTTAACCTTCGCAAGGACCGGGCGTAGACACACTCGATTCAGCTAAAGTGAGAGAGACAGACACCCGCCAGCCACCTTTAAGCACGAGTGCTCGCAACGGTGAAACCAGTCTCGCGTAAGCGTACGCGTAATGTCGGTCCGGGCCGCTTCATCTCACAATACCACCGAACCAAAGTATGACATGCTGGTAAGCAGTATGACTTGTATCGCCCACAACTCACTTGTGTTCTACTCATGCATATAACATCAACGCATAAAACCTAGGCTCGGATGCCACTGTTGGGGAACGTAGTAATTTCAAAAAAATTCCTACGTACAAGCAAGATCATGGTGATGGCATAGCAACAAGAGGGGAGAGTGTTGTCCACGTACCCTCGTAGACCGTAAGCGGAAGCGTTATGACAACGCGGTTGATGTAGTCGTACGTCTTCACGATCCGACCGATCCAAGCACCGAACGTACGGCACCTCCGAGTTCAGCACACGTTCAGCTCGATGACGATCCCCGGACTCCGATCCAGCAAATTGTCGGGGATGAGTTCCGTCAGCACGACGGCGTGGTGACGATGATGATGCTCTACCAGCGCAGGGCTTCGCCTAAACTCCGCGACGATATGACCGAGGTGGAATATGGTGGAGGGGGGCAACGCACACGGCTAAGGAACGATCCACAGATCAACTTGTGTTCCATGGGGTGCCCCCTGCCCCCGTATATAAAGGAGCAAGGGGAGGAGGCGGCCGGCCAGGGAGAGGTGCGCCAAGGGGAGTCCTACTCCCACCGGGAGTAGGACTCCCTCCTTCCTTGTTGGAGTAGGAGAAGGGGGAAAGAGGGGGAGAGGAGGAAGGAAAGAGGGGCTGCACCCCTTGTCCAATTCGGACCAGAGGGGGGCTGCGCGCCTCCTTCCTTTCGGCCTCTCTCCTCAATTCCCGTATGGCCCAATAAGGCCCATATACTCCCCGGCGAATTCCCGTAACTCTCCGGTACTCCAAAAAATACCCGAATCACTCGGAACCTTTCCGAACTCCGAATATAGTCGTCCAATATATCGATCTTTACGTCTCTACCATTTCGAGACTCCTCGTCATGTCCCCGATCTCATCCGGGACTCCGAACTCCTTCGGTACATCAAAACTCATAAACTCATAATATAATTGTCATCGAAACCTTAAGCGTGTGGACCCTACGGGTTCGAGAACTATGTAGACATGACCTAGAACTATTCTTGGTCAATAACCAATAGCGGAACCTGGATGCCCATATTGGCTCCTACATATTCTACGAAGATCTTTATCGGTCAAACCGCATAACAACATACTTTGTTCCCTTTGTCATCGATATGTTACTTGCCCAAGATTCGATCGTCGGTATCCAATACCTAGTTCAATCTCGTTACCGGCAAGTCTCTTTACTCGTTACGTAATGCATCATTCCGTAACTAACTCATTAGTTACATTGCTTGCAAGGCTTATAGTGATGTGCATTACCGAGAGGGCCCAGAGATACCTCTCCGACAATCGGAGTGACAAAACCTAATCTCGAAATATGCCAACCCAACATGTACCTTTGGAGACACCTGTAGTACTCCTTTATAATCACCTAGTTACGTTGTGACATTTGGTAGCACCCAAAGTGTTCCTCCGGTAAACGGAAGTTGCATAATCTCATAGTTAGAGGAACATGTATAAGTCATGAAGAAAGTAATAGCAACATACTAAATGATCAAGTGCTAGGCTAACGGAATGGGTCATGTCAATCACATCATTCTCCTAATGATGTGATCCCGTTAATCAAATGACAACTCTTTTGTCCATGGCTAGGAAACTTAACCATCTTTGATTCACAAGCTAGTCAAGTAGAGGCATACTAGTGACACTATGTTTGTCTATGTACTCACACATGTATTATGTTTCCGGTTAATACAATTCTAGCATAAATAATAAACATTTATCATGGAATAAGGAAATAAATAATAACTTTATTATTGCCTCTAGGGCATATTTCCTTCAGTGGCATGGCCATGGCGCAGCCGGGTGGAACTAGGAGGGAAGAACACCTTGGTGGCCGTGGCTCTGCTTCTTCGCTAGTGGGCCGGACGGCGAGGAAGGAAGTAGGGGAGAAGGGGTCGGGGCTGCACCGGTGGGAGGTCATCGGGATGG
The DNA here is from genome assembly GCF_018294505.1 of Triticum aestivum. Lineage (NCBI taxonomy): Eukaryota > Viridiplantae > Streptophyta > Magnoliopsida > Poales > Poaceae > Triticum > Triticum aestivum. Next base: position 469,896,690 of record NC_057804.1, read on the forward strand.
CGCCGCGGTGGCACGGGGGAAGGAGGTGGGGCGGCGGCGCGGACGAAGATGGTGGCTAGGTCGCGCGGGGAGGATGGTGCTGCGGCGGTGCGGGCAGGGAGGTGGTCCGGCGACACGGGGGAAGGTGGTCCGATGGCACAGGGAGGTCGCGACGCGGTGGGATGGCGCG